>NC_142197.1:15763000-15920500 GCF_026936395.1 Plectropomus leopardus | reverse complement strand
GCTGGATTTACACATCTCATCTTTAAGCCTCTTCGTCCAAATCAGGGCCTCGTTTCTTGAAATCTAACTTAGGTCACTACAAGCAGGTAAAACACCTTTGTCTTCAGGAGCCATGTCTGTTAGCACTGCTGTTTAACTGACATCATGGACTTTATAAAAGAAGTGGATATAGCCACCGTGACATTAATAATTTCTTTGTGGACTACCGTTTTAAAGCGCTGATTTAGCCATCTTGTTTTTTTGGAGCCAGAAGTGACCATATTTCGATAAAAGGCTGGAGCTGTGGAGGAGCGATGGGTGGATCTGACTGAGAACCTTATCATCACAAGGTGGCCATGCCCTAAAGCATTTCTTGCTTCATGGTCTACTTTACTTAAAATGGGACCATGAAAAATGAACATCATTCTCTACTGAACAAGACTTGAGACTAGCAACTGAGCCCATCAACTCATAAGGAAAATGTTGGGAGTCGTTTTCTCTGACACTACTATACAATCAGTTGAGTCGCACCCTGCTGGCCATTTGAAAGGATGCAGGTTTAAAGCGCTTCGCAATGGCTTCAATTTTCATGCATAGAGATAACCTCTTAATGCAACAAAAAGATCAATTTGCCATTGATGTTAAGCTAAGGGCATATCAGATTTTGTAATGATGTCCAACAGGCAAGGATGACGTTTACATGAACATGGAGGCAACTTCAAAATGGCTCATTTGCACCCGCACTGTCACCTGGACCTGCAGTTCAAAGGCTTTAGCTGTAACACAAAAAGCACTGTTTAGTCTTTAAGGCTTTTCTCTGATGTCGAGTCATGTTTTTCAGCTCTCATATCAAGACAAAGACAGGCCTTCAGGTGGCGAGTTCACCACTTCAGATGATTCTCTCAATTCAGAGACACTGAGTTGATTTATTTAACAGCTGCTGTCTGCAAAGTAGATCATAGAGAATCGGTTAAGACACAACTCTATAACTTTTAAGATCTGTACATTTTGAAGCACTCCATAGAACAAGCTTTGTCAACAGAAAGGTTGCACTTGTTTGAAAATTAAGTGAGAAACTTAAAGCTGCATTAATCATTTTTTTGGCCTCTAGGGTAAGAACAAAATAAAAGGCATACATTGCTACCACCACATCACTGACGCTGCGCTTTTTAAAGCAAATGTGTAAGCAAACAATGACCAGATTACACAACCTGCAACAAAAAGAAACATTAGCATTCACTTTTTTTTATTTTGTATGTTTCTTTAGTTCTACATCAGTCACCCCCATCAGCTATCTGCTAACTTTGTAGATAGAGTCGGTTTACCAAAATGCCAGAAACAGTCTGCAGATGCTGGAATATGTTGTTCCATAAAACCACTCTTGCAGGGCCAAACCTTTCTTGTGCTGTGCCAGCACTGGAGAAAGATCTGGCTGAACCCGTCACAAATCTGGACTAAACGGCAAAGAAGACATTGTACCATGTAGGTTGCTAGCTCGGAGACAAGTTTCAAGTAGGACGGAGATTTTGAAAACTAACACACAGGACACTTTCTACTGTCTGACATAGTCAGCCAATAACAGATTTCATGACCCACAGTCTGCATCCTAAGAGCTAAACTAATACATCCATAACTAGTTAGAAAAGCGCTATACAGCTACAGAAATTAGCAATAATTATCTGCAAGTTTGAGTCTGTAAAAAAACAGATTTAAAAAAGACTGATTAATGCAGCTTTAAACAATATTCCCTTTGATGAAACGTTTAGGATTTCAGGCAGCATACCTCCATAGATCAGGTTTACTTAAGCAGTTTGTGTGCAAGGTCAATGTTTTCGGGTAATCTCCTTTAGGAACCATCACTACATTACTGCTACATAGAAACACACTCTGAGAAAGATTGAAATAACTAACTAAATTAACATCACTTAAAGTCCATCGTATTGTTTATTTGCTACTGAAAAGGATGTTTCTTCTTTCTGATTGAAACATACCAAACACAAGCTAACATGGTGCTTTTTTTACTCCATGGGCTTCATGCCTGGCACATACAAGATATGATGTAGGTACTCCTGCAACAATTTAAGTCATTTTTTGTCATTTTTATCCATTATTTCTTTTCATTAATTATGTTTATTAGAGTTTGTTTAGCTGTTACTTGTTTTGAGTGTAAATATTCAATTGCTGTATCTGTGAAGAAATGGGATCAGTTGAATGTGTTTTATAAGGCAATTATGATCCCACAGAGCCTCTGTGTATCACTGGTACCCTCATGCAATTACGTGTTCAGCTGTCCGCTGTAAGAAAGCAACCTGGTGCACATCGCATGGCACCTTTTAGACCATATGTACAGAGCTGAAGCAACCATGTTTGTAGTTAAAGGGGTAGTCTGACTTATGTTAAAACACCTTTACTTTATTTATTTCACTGTAAACCATTTCAGAAATAAAGTACATCGCCACTTGTAAGGAAAACACAGTTCTCAGTCTGAATATTGATATTAACAACCTTTACATTCCTGAATTTTACCTCTAGATTTCATTCATTCTATTAAATGTTCGGTTTTCAACATCAATGGGATATTGTCTATTGTCTGTTGTATGTTTGTGTACATGCTTGTATGAGTACTTTTCATAGTACCTGATCTCAAACATTCAGGAGTGGTTTTCCTCATCACCGATGATGATAAATTCCTCACCATCTTCCACACTACCATTGACACCACATCTGGAGCCACTGGTGGTGATGTCATAGCCACCAGTTACAGCAACTTTGAGAGCAGTCAGCCAGCTCTGTTTAAGGTCCACGCCGTCACAAGTGAACGTGTGGGTGGTTTTGTTTTGGCTTAAACTGAAACAAGGCTGACACTGGAGCTCCTGAGGGGAATCCTCGAAAATGCAGCCCAGGAGTGGTATACTGGATAGGGGCTTCACATCCTGGAGATATAGAGGAGTGGGGATGAAAGAGACAGAAAAGCAGGTGGTGGATGTAAAAGTAGAAACTGTGCATGGCAAATCAGACTCTGCAGTTGACTGCAAAACATCTCTTCACTGTTTCAGCAGTGTTTCCTCTTTTTTCCATGTGGGTGCATTATTCCTGATGGTGACTGTTGTGTTGTGTGTTTACCACTCAGGAGGAGTGACTGTGTGTATGACAACATCACATCCATATGCTACAGAGACACTCCCACCCAAATAACACTCACATACAAACAGAAACGAGTATGAGGCATCATTGATCAAAGTTTAAAAATAAATGTCTCCTACATAATAAACTCAACAAACCAATACATCACATTGATAGATTAACATTATTCTCTATCACAGAGATTCCTACCTGTGGAGCAGAATATAGACGGAGGAGCAGCGGTTCAGTTTGGGTGATAACAGACCACACCTGTTGCCAGGTCTTGGGGTTGTCACCATACAGCAGGAAGCTACTTATTATACAGTCACTGGACCGCGGCGATACCTCGGACTGGAGAAACACATACAAGGAAATAAAATGTTGTTAAAGACTTACATGTTATGTTGTATTTTATGCTCCTGAAAAGGACACTTTCTTTAACCTTTAGAAAATGAACAAAGCTCACCTCCAGTATCTTTCTCTTCTTCCCCTCCACCCTCTCCCCTCTCTGACTGGTCAGGATGGAGTAGCAGGCTTTACACACTTTGTTCAGCTTGTTACCGTCATACTCCAAAGCCACTTTATTGTCTGAGCACTTCCAGCACACCACCTGGGGAGCAGAGAATGCTATCTATTCCTAAAAACAGCTTTTGTCTGTATTTTGTGTTCAATGCAAAGCTGTCACATGTCGCCACTCACGCAGCCACAGGCTCTGCAGTGATGTCTCCTCCTGGTGAGTGCGTTGAAAGGTTCCTGGCATTTCATACACACGGTCACCTCGTTGTCTCTGATCCAGCGGGGGGCGCGTCGTCCGAGTTCCTCAGTCTGTGAAACACGTGCACTTTAGCTGGGATGTTTTACAGAATTTTCTGAACACATGAAAAAAAAAAAACACACAGTACAACATTCATCTAGAATGGTATCAAACTTACTGGTTCTTCTACATTTATCTCCTTGGAGGCCAATTTGAAGGTTTCATTTTTCTTCTGAAACACGTCAATGGCTTCCTGGATAACCTAGAAATAAAACAGGTTTTAGAAAACAACAATTTTTGTAATCCATGTCACAATTACTGTGTTTTGCACATCAAGCTAAATAAAAATACCTTTATCCACTCATCTCTGTCTTGTTCAGAACTTGAAAAGAAACAACAAAAAAACAAAACACAGTTAGCAAACTTAGACAATAAATGCACTTAGATGATGTTCACAGTCTGCAATATGTCAGTCTGACAACACCAGTTAACTGTCAACGAACAAACAAAAAAATAACAAAAAGCAGCTCGACTGATATGATACACCCTGCTATTACCGCACGCATGCACGTACGCACGCACGCACGCACGCACGCACGCACGCACACACACACACACACACACACACACACACCTGGCCTGCAGCTCAAGGGTCCGCTCCTTTCCAGAGACCTGAAAGGTGTATGGGTGGTCTTCATTGTTGGTCTGCTGCACCTGCATGCCATCCACTCCGATCCTGCAGCGGACGGTAAAGCGCTGCCCAACCAGGCTGAACTTTGGAGTGCAGCACAGCAGAAAGTTGTTGAACTGTGGAGAAAAGTTACAAGACAAATTTACAAATTATCTTTTTATGAACATAATTAGTTTACATTTTAAGGCACTCTCAGCTAAAGCAAGTTAGAGAAGTTGCTGTTTAAAATAATTCTTTAACTTATTCTATAATAAAACGGCACATTTAAAAGCTTCTTGCAAGATTATGGATCCATGTTTGTACAAAAATGTCCAGAGAAATAGTGTGTCTACGTTTTTTTTTCTAACCAGGAATAAGTGCCTCTCCATGGCTGATGTGTTCCTGGCAGCAAGCTTGAGCAGACGACCTTCCCTGAGGAACTCGTTGGTCGGGTTGACCACCTCCTCCTCGCCAACCATCTCGTAGATCTCCAGCAGACGCTTCAGGCTCTCCTGCAGGTAAAGAAAGAGAAACACTTTCTCTTTCTTTGATGCCAACATCACCAAATGTAATAAAACAAATTAAAGTATGAGGAGCAACTGTACAGCTATAAAAAAAACCAAGTAGACAGATGAAACCACAATATTAGGATCATTTTTGACAATATAATACAGTTTATGTGTTATGCAGTAGTGGTGAAAAGCTTACTTAGCACAATGGTAAATGATGTGGTGTGTAATGACAACGTACAGCTTTATGGATGGCGCTGTTTGAGTGGGTGGCTGCCATGGAAATTGTTTGCAAGGATTCTGTGGGAGGAGAAAAAGAAATGCGTTCATTCTGCTTATTGCAAATATAATGACCCATTAGAGACAAACGGACACTTTATGAGGAAAAAGAGGTACCATAAAAAGGATATTGGTAGGTTGTGAAGTAAAGATAATAGCAATGATGGTTGTAATAATGGTACAGTATACATACTGTGAGCAAGATCATAATCTGGGTTATCCTTGGGCAGTTTCCTCAGGTAATCCCTGAGCAGCATCTCATACCGTGGGACCCTCTGGACTGGTTCCAACATGTGGTGCTGCAGGGTCAAGCTGCCACACACCTCCTGACTCTAAAAAAAGACAACATAAGTAAAATATCTCCCTCAGTCGTCTGGACTGTTATATGCATAGAAATAAGCACTGATGCATTCATTGACTTTTGTTTTTTAGCATTTACAGCAGCTTTATGTGCTTTTTTCAAGCCTTTTGAGAGAGATTTCCTAAAAATCTGTACATCATTTGAGGAAAAACATAATAGTTGGCAATGAAAAAAATCTTGTAGTGCAGGGATAGTCAACTTGCTCTGCTGGGGGCCACTTTTGCAAAATAACAACAGGCCAGGGGCCAGTCAAAGCGGCCCCTTACATGTTTCTAGGATTTTAGGACGTTTCCAGGATTTCAGGACATTTCTATGATTTCAGGACATTTCTATGATTTTAGGACATTTCTATGATTTTAGGACATTAGGGGCAAAGTTAGGACCTCTGTCACAGGGTGCAGGGGATCCTCCACTGGCGCATTTTTTGATAAACAAGCTCTACTTTGATGCTGTTTTATGCACTATGGCACCTTATGGATGCTAAATGCACAAAACCAATTCCAAGTGTGAATTGCATTTTTTTAACTGTCAATTAAAAAAATGGTTGAGGGGCCACCCGGCACCCCCATCAGAGGCCAGATTTGGCCCGCAGGCTATAAGTTCAGTATCACTGCTGTAGAGCCTACAGCCTATTTTGTTCTAATCTAATTTTCACTGCTGCTGCCGGCAACGAGAAATTGACTGATGTTACTATTTTTAAAGTCACAAGATATAGGTAGAGTTGGGAAATTGGTGCAAACGGCATTACAAATCTTGAAGTCTGTTTTTTTGGGGGGTTTTTTACACAATGTTGGAGTAGAGTTCACAAAATGAATATTGAGCTGATAAATCTAAATTTGAATCAGTGTGGGCTGCTCTAACTATAAACCAAAGATCCCCAATTATGCCAAGGTAAAATGGCATTATACTCTGAATTAAATATTATGCCAACAGAGGAATGTTTATTATTTAAGGAATTAGCCTAATAGGATAAAAAACACATGCAAATCATCCACCGTTTCCTGCTTTCAGAAATAGCGCAACATACGTTACGATACGTTTTCATGGGGATAATTTGGCCAATAAAAATGGGGTCTATTCATTAAATATTTAAAAGGAAATACAATTGTAAATGTTTAATATGTGTATAATGGCTATTTTTCATTTTTTCTTTCTTTTTTCTAATAGGGCAAGCAAAATTTTTGTTTGTTACTTGCTTTCTGTTACATGTGAGCTGTTTGTATAAACATGCTGGTTTTGTTTACTTTTTGTAAAGCTGGAAGATTGAAAAGTAAAATACTTAAAGACACCAACAACATGGGCATACATGATTATCTGAATGTCACAGAGTTGAAGGCATTTTAAAACCCAAAAGATTTGGGACTTTTAGAAAACATTTGGGCCTGGAGCCCCAGAAGCCATCAACTCCTCCCTCCCTCCGCTTCACCCCTGTCCTCCTGAGTATGTCTTACCTGTATGTCCTGAATGATGTTTCTGAAGACAGAGGAGCGTTCAGTCCAGGTCCTCACCAGCTCCATGGCCTGGTCAAAGTTTCTGACGTAGTCGGCATACATCCTCAGGAAGGGTGCGTGCTTCACCAAAACAGTACCCAGGCCTGGACTCTCACACCTAGTTTTGGTGGAAGTGGAAGTGTTCACTGCATTTTTAAATAAAAAAATTAAGCAAGGATGCTGGAGAAGTGAGAAAGAAGTTGGTACTCAAGAACACTTTATTTTTCTGTGAAAAAAAAGTGCGCCTGTGGGATGATGTTATTACCCTCTTGAATAAATTGTTTCAGTTACAGTTGATTAAATCTCCAGCTCGTGTATTTTGGGTCTGAACTGAAGAGGTTATGGGTCCATCTGGCTACAACAGCAGGATGTAGAATGATACTGAGACACTGGAAATTATCAAGCATTTGCTGTTTTAAGGAATGGATTGAATTGATGACAAAAATGGCTACATTTGAACGTGTTACATACAGAATAATGGGAAGAGAAGATATTTTTAATTAGGTTTGGGGCCCTTCAGGCCCTAATAGAGGTAATGACAAAAATGCCTGATACTGGCACCTGTAATAACAAATTGATAGATTCTGATATAATTGGCATCATGAGGACATTTTTTTCTCCCTTTGTCTTTACTGGAGTATTTTTGTGTGTCCAGGAAATGTCTCATGTTGAAGGTGTACTGAATGGATGTTTTCTGTGCCCTCTGTTTTAAGAAGAGGGGACAGTGAACATGTGTCCTGATTATGAGTTAAGACTTCTGTTTTGGTGTAATGTCCTTAAAAACATACAAGCAAGGACAGGTTAAAAGGCTGACTTTATGTATAATTTACACATTTTTTTATACTCAAAATAATTTGAGAAAAGTAAGCCATCATATTTAATGTTTTGGTAGTAAGTCTTGATGTTTACTACATTAAGACAAACACTGAGCATCTCCCCTGGTGATGCTCTGCCAGAGCTGCACTGCAGACTTACTTGTTTTTAAGCAATTGTAACAGCCTCACTTGAGAGCAGGTGACTGATGTAACCGGTAAAAAACAGTGTTCTTTTTTTGCAAAAAAACCCTCACTTCCACTATGTTTAAACAATGAAGCAGTACGCCTTGGAAGAGCTGCTGAAAGTCTTAAAGTGGTTCGTAAAAATGTACTTAGCAATTTGAGTTGTCACATAGCAAGTTGATTTTCGCAAAACAACACTCACCAGCGGCTGATGCAGTTTTCCAGGTCAGGAAGCAGGAACTGGTTGTGGAAGGAGTAGATAGAGGAAATGTTGGAGAATATATTTCGTATCACATCAGGAGGAAACGAGCCTCGACCTGCCTCCTCTGTTAGACGTAAGCAGAACACCTGAAGTGGGGGTTAGAGAGTCATGACATACTAAATTAGTTTTGCACGTAAACCAACACAAGAAATGAAAATAAGAAACAAGTTTGATGAGAATGTGGTGATAAAGAGTATCCCTGCCATGGCTCAAAAATTAACAGGATCTATGTTAAAGCATGGGGAGTTGTTTTTTCATAATTAGGTAAAAATTCTATAACTTTTCAGCATATTATAATTTGAGTGGACTTCGAAAAAATAGACCTTTACACCTCCTCTTGGCTCTGTTTTCCGGCTTTAGAATATCTATCCAGTGACAGCAGACGAATTACAGATCATTTCAGAAAGGGGGTTTTGCTATAAAGTGCTGCAGGGTTTTCCATCAGATTTAGGACTATTGAAGAAAACTGTCTACCCAAGCTTTGGCATCAATGAGCATAGTGTATCTAACAATGAAATTACTCTACATAATCGGCTCCATTTCATTTTCTTACAGACTTTTTTTTGCATTCTCATTGAGGAAGCCGCACATGGATTACCACACTGACCTGGTCTAGCAGGTGGAGACGAGCCACGTAGGCCCTCTCTGTCTGCAGCAGCTCGTTTGCTATGTTGTACAATTTCTGCTCTGTGCTCTCTTCCTTTTTTGGCTCGCCTCCTCCTCTCTCCTTCCTCATCTCCTCATCACTTAGTTCACCTTGAGACTCCTTGTGAATCCTGCCATCCTCTGTAGTTGCTTGATTCCACTTGCAGGAAGACCTGGAGCCGTATCCTACAGACATCTTGCCCTCTTCCATTTTGTCACGCATTACCTTCCCATTCACTACAGTGAAAGCTTTCCCCAGTATTATGCCGTTCATTTGTCCTGGAGAGTGCTCCTTCCTACTGCTTGACAGATTGGCTTCACTTGAGGCATGATTGAGTTTATGGTTGACTGGTGCTTTGACTGTTATGACTGGCCCATCACAGTTGGGAGAATGCAGCAGTTGCAGTGGAGAGCGTTCAGCTTTTTCGGTGGGAATCCTGCAGAAATAAAGTGAATCCATCAACATTTGGCCCAGTGACAAACAAGGCTTTTTCAAGTTGACCAAAAAACATAAAATAGGTTAAAACAGTACATGAAAAGGGTTTTTGCCTTTATGAGGATATCATTTATTTACTTAAAAAAAATCTATATTATTGAATCTATATTATTTTCTATTACGTATTTTGAGCATTTTAATTGAAAATTATATGACGACATCCGCAAAAATGTCATACCACTTAACGTCAATTAATTTTTCTTGTCAAATCAAGTATACTTAGTAAGTATATAAAATGAGACAGCAGCTAATTCAAGAGCTCAGCTTATCTAATATTGCTTTAGACGTAACCCTAATTGTTCAAGTTCCTTACCCATATTTTCAGCATTATCCCAAATGACAAAAGATTGTATCCCCCACAGTGTACCAGTGACCAAAAAGGGTAAATTTAATACTCTTTAAAGGGAACTTTTTAATCTTTCACCATTGTGCGGGGGTCTTTCAGGGCCTTCCTTATTGTGTATCATACTGTCTCATAACAATTTTTTAAAAAGCTCCATAAAATTGCCCAGATTGCTTGTTATCTCAGATGACATTGGGCAATTGACGATTTTTGAACAAAATGCTCCAATGCATAACAATAAACTAGATGTCACTTTTTTTGTAGTATTTAAGTGTATTGTTGGCAACACAGAGATTCAGGGTAATATTTGATATTTTAATACTTTTTGTAGCTTTTTTGCATTTCACCATGAGGTGCGGACAGTTATACGGTATGACATCTTGTAACTATGTCTTATAATTCTTTAACTTTGCATCATCCTCAATATGTTTTATCAATTGATGGACAGAGATAAATAGAAACAATAAATTTGATTTTCTATAAACGTCCTTAATTTTACTTCACAAAGGGCTTTTGACATCAAAATTGCACATCACGTCATAAGCTCAATAAGAAATGATTGAATTCTATATAGTGCTATATGAGGTGATTGAGGTGCAGAAATGGACCAAATTAAAAATCAAACCTGCTCTCATCCAGGTAAACAATCAAATCTGGCACGCTTAAAGATTTTCCCACTCTCCTCTCTTCTTCCGTCTTGCCGCTCGGGATTCTGTTCAGTCCGAGCCAGGATTTAGAGTTCTTGGCGGGGCTGTAGCTCCCCATCTTGCCCTGCACGGGGCTGGGGGTCCGCAGAAATCCTGAGAGAGGGCTGTGTCTCCTTGGGGACAACTTAGCAGGGCTGTGACCTCCTTCCCTCAGTGGGCTGCAGCTCTGAATGCCTCTCTTGCCTGGACTTGGAGATCCTAAAAGTGGACTGCTTGTACGATGTGGAATGCCCTGAGTATTTCTGGCAGGGCTGTGCGCTTTACACACTCCATTCAAAAAACTGCTCCCTCCTCCTTTGACGAGAGTCGGGGAGCCTCGACAATTCTTTGCTGGGCTCACACAAAAAACAGAAACTCCACAACCTCTACCGGGACTCTGCTCTGTGCTGTTATTTTGTTGAGGTAATAACTTCCCTGCAGTGGGACTGTGGGCTTGAGCTTGTCCTGCCCTCAGAGGACTCTGGAGGTGAGCTGGTTTAGGAGGTACTGCAAAGAGATATATTTTTTTTTATTTTATGAGATAATATTTACAGGACAATCCAGATTTGTGTGTGTGTGTGCACATGGAGAAAGAGAAAAGGGAGAGAGACATGCTGTGCTGCAGCCAGAAGAGCCGCTGACTGAGTTTACTCTCAGTGGTAAGTTGCCTAAAGAAAGTGAGGCGCTGTTCGTAAAACACTCCAGACGCCCAGACCTAAGAACACCACTGATTTCACACTACTGAAGTCACTCAGACCTCAACGTCTGCACCACAAAGCTGGTGGCAAATTCACCTTTAGCCATGGTTGTTGTCGCTATGAGTAACGGTATGACGTTATTATGTCAACAAGTCAACATACTGCCATTACCACGAAATGAATTTTTCTTATCATATCAAAAATTATACCCGTATTATCAGGAATGATATGATATGGCACACCCCTGATGCCACAGTCTTTTTTCTGTTTTCTCTGGTCATGTAGCACCAATTTCAAATGTATTTGCATCTTTTTACAGAATATAGCATTTCTTTTCAAGTTATGTATGTAGGCTACTGGATTTCAACATACCTTGTGGTTTGAGAGGTGATCCTTTAGCTGGGCTTCTTTCGTTGTCTTCCTCTGCACCAGGATCAGACTTTTCCTCCGATCCAAAGACTCTGTCACAAGCACCCCCACAGCTGTATGAGCCACACACGCCGCCGCCCACAACTAAAGGAAACATACACTATTACTATTCAAACCATTTATATCCATGTCTTTACACTAATTTTCTGTATACAACTTAAATCAGGCAGGTGAAATAATTAAACACAAAATATAAATTCGTTTGGTTGCATCATTACAAGAAAAATCAAGATGTCTTACAAATTCATCGTACACAAGTTGCCATCTTTGGGATCTTGACTACATCTGATATAAAATGCACACATTTTGAACTTTGAAGACCTGTTTTGTTTAATCCATGGAAACAACATACAAACTCTCCTACGTTTGGCGTGGGTATGATTCAGAGGTCCTGTTCCTCTTGAGCCTACAACTGCTGACAAATATGACATGCAAATGGAAAAACTGACCTTAACATAGTATTGCTCATGTTGAGACTGTTATGGCTCAAGTGTTTCCTCTACGGTTATTCAAACATTATTCTGTTGCATGTATTTTTTTTATTGGCACTGCAAGTTGTGCCCTGCAGGGGTGGGAATCCTCAAGGCCCAACAATATGATCTTGTCAATACTTAAGTCTTACTACAATATTATTTGCAAAATGCTGAGTATTGGGATAACATATATTTATATATTTATTTATATATTTACTTTATTACCTTTGTTAAAATGCAAATTGTGTGCCCAAAGAAAAACTTTTGTGTTTTGTCTAATAAGATTATTTTTAAAAATAAATAAGATTATATAAGTTTTTAGTCTGTTCATCTCACTTTAGTAATTTTTTTGCAGTGAAATGTATCTAATGAACTGACAAATCAACTGATTTAGTTGTTCTAGTGGTCTACTAAAAGTTTAGTTTGTATTTGCAATATTAATAATTTATATTTTAAAAAATGATACTTGGCTTTTATGTATCAATACAATATTGCCATACAAAACATTATGATTCTTTGCTGTATCAAATCCCCCCCAATGCCCTTTCTATTCCTGTAACGTGATTTTTTTCTACTTGTATGTTTCTGTTATGATGTTGTGGTTACTGGTATTGAGTCTGTCATGTGTCTGTGAGTTGTTTTTATTGTGCATGTTCCTTTTTGTGCTCACGCTGCAAATCTATTTCCCTTTGGGCTACTAAACACCAGAACCAATTGTTTTGCAAAATTTTGCCTTGTCAGAAAAATATCACATTTAAACAAAATATGCTCCCCACTCCCTGGTCATGCATTTACACACAAACCGTTTTATAACAAAATCATGCGTATGTGATCTTTAACCAAAGACTAAACTAGATGTGGTCTAAAGTACAGAATGTTCCAGGTGAGGTTTAGGTTCTATCAGGACTTCCCACAGACCAAACTAATGTATTTCTTGGTTTTCTATTTGATCTAATTAAGATCCGAGACAATAAACTGTACACGTTAAACACATGAAAGTATCCACTCCTGTTTTACTCTTTGAAATCTGACTATCTGACAACCTTACATCACAACAACTTACACATTGTGTCACTGTTTGTTTTCTTACCTGCAGGTTGTTTCCAAATTTATGCAAGATTATCCGTAACTTATATAACAAAGTAAAGCTTTGCTGTTTGCCCCCAGCTCTGCCGAAAAACAGATTTGTTGGTCATGTGTAGAGGGCTAAAAGCCTACTTTCTTTCTCAACACTAATACTTCCGCTTTCTCACTTCTCTCTTTTCTCAAAAGAGTCCAACCACTATCAGTTTTACAAGTTATTTCAGGATCTCTGAGATGACATTAAGCACTAAATAGAGTACTATTACTCCCACAGAGTATCTTGTAGTTGTTAGATTGCACTGACGTCAATGTGGAGCATCAAACCTTAAGGGAGAACAACAGAGAAAGATGCATATTGAAGGTTACAGCTATAGGTGACTGCATTTTCAAATATTCAAAAGCCCATAACACTTGAGGTTTTTTTCGAAGAACTGAGTCAGCCTGAAGAAATATTGAAAAATAAAACACAAAAATATTCTGAAGTTGTGTCCACTGACATTAAACTTAGGTAAAATGGTTATATCAAGATATACAGGTACCCAGATGATTGAAAAATTATAACTGTAAACAGGAACAGTTTCACAACACACCTTTTGTTTTTCTGCTCCGCTGGTTGTAATTCACAACTCCAGGTCAAGAAATAGTTTTGGCACATAACTCCCCCATAAAACCGCAACACTGAAGCTTATGTAGGCAATTTAATTTTGGTGTTATTGGGTAAAAATCCCAGGGTTTCCCACACAAACACATATATCATACATGGAGGTGGTGAGATTGAACTGAAAAAGCATAACAGTGTCTGTAAAACAAAAACAGCAAAAAAAGAAAAGAGGATTCATCACAACGAATGACTCTTTACACATTAAATTTGGTCATGCGATCCATTGCCAATACAAAAATATTGATTATAGCCAATTTTGTGGAGTTTTGCTCAAATAAAACTTGAAATTGGTGCTACATGACCAGAGAAAACAGAGAAAAGGGGCACTTTTCCCAGTTTTAACATCCCTCTTGCAAAAATAAAGAAAGCGATTTTCATCTTAATATGTAATAAATGGCCATATTTTGCAAAGACTCTTGTTTTAACAAGCCTCACACAAAGCCAAAGAATACTTTGCATTATAGGTCAGAGAGATGGACGGCATTGTTAAACCCTGCATCTGACTGTACCATTGGAGCAAACATACTTTTCTAATCTAAACAGATAGCTCTGCATCAATGGCTTTGTGTGTGTGTGAGAGACAGAGAGGGATTGACAAATGCTGGTCTCGAGACAAGAAAGCAAAGTCCAGGCTGAATCAGGGGAAAGAGATTTCACTGTAGTAATCCGACAAACTAAGAGGCTAACAGGCTAACTGCCTATAATGACATTCAAAAACGTGCATAAACACCAAGAGGCATTATATTCACAAGCTGACGGAAATATTTACTGATGTAAACTAGGCATAAAATTGAGTGTTAACCCTTTGAAACCTGGAGTGACTTCACATTTTCTGTGCATTTAAACCTTCAAACCCAGAGCAAATAGGTTTACTTTCTTTTGAAAACACAGAAAAAGTCAATGGGCAGCTTGTCAATAAGTGTTTTGCAAAAGTAGTGAATTTGGAAAATTATTCCATTAAAAAGCTAGGGGAAATGTTAAAAAAAAAACTATATTTATAACTATCTTAATTATTTTTTTCAAATGATTTCACAGAATTGTTACTATATTTAAGCACTTTTTCAGGTCATTTCCTTGTTTGTATTTGTTTAGTTTTTTTTTCTTTTTGATGCTAAAGTTCAGGTAATTTTCTTGCACTTTTTACAATATTTTTGCTAACTTTTGGGTCATTTCTTTTTAAAGTGCTCAGTGCATTCTTCCAATGTTTTAGGAAGAAACCAATCAAGTTTGCTCAGGTTCCAAATGGTTAATGTCTTTACCAGCTGCCCTGGTCACCCTCTTACAGGGCAGTTTAAACCTTGACAATCTGGATAATCTGGTTGCAGTGAACATGGACAAATGTCTGACATATTGGTAAATATTCATATAACATTTGAATAGTGTTTCAAAACAATAACCACCATTCATTTTTGCAACAAACTCCACTAAAACTCAATAGTTTGTCTACGGTGAGACAATACTAACAGGGGTAAGTGGGAGTAGCTGCTACTTGACTGGTCACTTTTTATCCATTTTAGCAAGTAAACAATTGCAGTTTTTCATTTGCTATGCAGCCTTCATTGAATGCTGGCTCTTTTGGAGCCAAAACAGGGCAATTACTTGATTATTATTCTGGTTTTGTGCCATTATTTTGATTAGAATTGATGCCATAGTGAGAAAGCTACACTTATATGAAAGGTACATCACCTGTGTGTGAGGCGACGCAGTCCACAGCAGCACCTTTGACCTTCCGTCTGACTGCCACCCGTCTGAACTCCTCCGTCTCGCGACTGCAGTTCAGAGTCAAACTATTTCTCTTTTTCAAGTCAAACATTGTTACAAAATAGCCTCAGTTCAAAGTTCAGCGCGCTGTTTCCCCAAAAAGGCGGTAGACTGCACCCGTTTGCTACTTCACGTGCTCAATCACTGCCACCAGCTCTCTCCAGCTGTTTGATAAGCCCCGCCTCTGATTTAAATGCCCGCGCGCCCGGACAAGCCCACCGGAGACATTGACCAATCAGCTGCCACGGCAGTTTATGCGTCATCACGTTATAGCTGATTGAGAACAGGTATCGTAAACTTTCCATGAAGATGCATTGCAGTGACAGTTTTAATATCACTGATTAGTTTTATTTCGGGTCTTTTTTTAAATATTATATTATTAAGATAATATTTATCTTTTTGTCTTCTTTTTACCATTACTGTTATTGTATGTACCCTTGATATTTTCTCTTTTTTTCTTCTTTTTCGTTACTGAAAGCCTAACTAGGGACAGGAGTTGTAAACTAGCAATAGCCACAATCTCTATATGTGAAAAATCAGTTACTACAGCTTGTTTGTAACAAGTGAAAGTCCCTATCAAATAAACTATAGAAATACATAACATTTGGTCAAGTGCATAAAATTTCTTCCCTTTAAAAAAAAAAATATATATATATATATATATATATATATATATATATATTAAATATATTTTCTAAGTAGACTTTAAATCAGCTTCTTAATTTAACTTTATCATAAATTTAAATAGCCTACGGATCTTACTTTTTAAATGCAAAAGTTAAAATTACCCACAAATTGAAAACAAAAAAATCATGTATACATTTTTTTCTGTAACATAATTTTAAAATATAATAATAATAATAATAATAATAATAATAATAATAATAATAATAATAATAATAATAATAATAATAATAATATATATATATATCAAAAACAACTTGTCAAAACCAGCTTTCTGGGCATTTTATTGTCACAATTTACTATTTTGTTACAATATGTGGGACAGTTGCTCATTGCCTTTTCTCCTGTGTGTGTTTAAGAAATCAAACAAATTTGTTCTGGTTTGAAAGGGTTATATAGCTTATGAGAGTCATCTAAAAACAGCACAAGAAAACAGATGCCAATCCAGGTGTCAAAGGCTTAACCAAGCCGCAATAAATAAACTTTAACATGTACACTTTCCTGCCCTCTAGTGGATTTTCTTAGTACAAGATTTTGGACAGAAACAAACCAAGCCTAACAAAAACTGAATAATTTTATCAAATGTCCAGTGTGTAAGATTGAGGAGAACACTGTTTTTGAAGCAAGTGAAATGCTTTTCAATCAAGTTATTAAGTATACTATTATTATTATTAAGTATACATACGCATAAGCATACAAAGGAGTATTTGCAGTACTGTAAGGTTACAGAATGGTCACAGTTACAAAGCTTAAATTGCTACATTATAGAGCGCTCCAGGGATGATGTTTTTTTTAAGCCAACAAAGAAGCTGGCACCAACCATGGCTCCCTCATCAAAATGTCTGTGGGATTTTTCCATTGGATTCTGGACTAGTTCAGAAAATAAACTCCGGGGGCATATTTTATTTGTTTGCATTGCAGAAAATGCCCAAAAGTCAAGCTGAAAAAAGGGAGATCAGAAGTGTCGAGCAAGGGTATTTATTCTCAATTTTTGGGAACGCCTGGTTAACCAACCAGACTCTCAAGCTTCGCTGAAGGTTGTTAGCGCTCATTTCTGTAGTGGTGGTCCAAGGTCGGTCAGACATTACCACAATACTTCAGCAGGTAAGTCCAGATGACAGACATCTGTACAACTTACTAATTTAACTATACCAGATATACAGCGTTGCAGCTTCTGGGGGTCAGCGCCACATAACCTAACAAACTTGTCTGAAACTCCCTCCAAGGCGTCCTGTAGCCTAATGGTTTAGGACACTCCACTGTGCAAATATTTGTCCAGCTGTTGGGTAAAACTTTAGAAGCCCATTACTGTCAGGAGGAGGAAAAAAAATTCAATTTGTTACAACTAACAAAAATTAAAACACTAGAATACGTGGTATAAATTTATTTGGGTGAAATATTATTATTCTAAACTCAGATTTGCTTGTTTGTTTTTGTTTTTCTTTCTGACAGACACAGTCATCGCACATGATGTGTCCAAGGATCACCTGAAATTTGATTTTAAACCTGTGGGTTTGGAAGGCATGCTTTCTTTAACCCTTTGATGCTTGAGCAGTTTGGCTTGTTTTCTTAAAAAACTTGGGAAGAAGGCAGTGAGAAAAAAAAGAAAAAATACCCCCAAAATAGCAAGAAATAAGTACAAGAAAATTGCCTGAAAATTAGTTTAAAAAAAAAAAACAAGGCAAAAACAAGGCAAACAAGACTTGGAGTAGACTAACTGTGTGTGTTTAACAAACCCTCCTATAACCTCGAGGGCAGTTCTGCACTCCCTCATAACCTCAGAAACCGACATGCTTTCATCATCTCAGGTGCAGTCACTCACCGACACACACTCCCTCTCACTACAGTATTGTCAGCTGTCTGCAGAGTCAATTGTATGCATTAGTACTAATACAGCTATGTCTATGAGTGTGAACGCTAGAGTGGTTATCATAGGATGCGGAATATCAGGTATAGCAGCGGCACAACGGCTCGTTAACGCTGGATTTCGTCGCGTGCGGATACTTGAAGCTACTGCAAGAAGCGGAGGAAGAATAAAAACCTGCAGAATGGGTGAGCAACAATTTACTGTAAAATATGAAGTTGATCTGACTTAAAATAATCTTGGAAACCGATTGCCTTGAAAAGGAAGAGTAAAAGTTACTAGAAATCTTTTTATTTATGTTTACATTATGTGTAAGTGCCTACATTTAGGCAACTTAAAATTTAGCTGTATTTACTTCATTTTGTGAAGTTGTTGAAACTTAAAAAAGACAAGTGAAGTTGATCTTTCTAAGTGTTGGCAGCTTCAGTGAAAGTCTGACTTAACTTGATCATGATGGAGAGGACTTTGTCAATGATGCAAGTTCTGTTTTTCGTCCGATGTTGAAAAGTATACAAATATGATTAACTAGTATGGATCTTTCAGAATACAAAATCATAGCACAGTAAACTTGGTTTACTAAAGTTGCTAAAACTTGGAGACTTAATTTAGTTAAACTTGTCATTTTTAAGTTGCAACAACTTTACAAAATTAAGTAAACACAACTAAACTTTAGGTAAACTTAACAGTTAGATATAAAGTAAACATAATTAAGATTAGTAGTTATATTTACTTACATTTTTCAAGGCAATCAGTTTGATTTTTTTAAGGTAAAATCAACTTCAGATTTTAATGTGTAGGCCTCAGGCACCAATATCTTCCGAAGTTTCTTCTTAAAGTTGTTTATAAGAAAGGTCCTAAGAAAAATCTAAGTATGATTCACAACATGTTATTAATCCCAAAAGTTAACAACTGTGTTCTTATGATGATAATTTCACTTGTTAAAAGTTCATGTCCGTTAATTCTAATTAGGTAAATATCCTGCAAATCCCCATAAAAAGGATAAAAAAGCTAAAAAAAAAAAAAAAACCCAAACTATCACATTCCATTTTAATAACAATGCATGTCTTTTCTGCAACCACACAATATTTTGCAGGTGATAAAATCCTTGAGTTAGGGGCAAAATGGCTCCATGGACCATCCGAGCAGAATCCTGTGTTTTGTCTGGCCCGAAAATACGGGCTGCTGGATCCAGAGGCCCTCAACCCAGAGAACCAGGCCATGGTCATCAGAGAATGTCCCCCCTTTGTTTACAACGGCTTTACCAGTTCAGGTGAGCAGTCGTTTTAAAATCATCGTGGCCTGACATGATGCATTATTTTAGTTTGCATTATATTTTAGATCAGGCTGTAGTTTGGTCTTTCCTTAATATACAAAGGTTGTGTTATTCTCTGTTTTGGTTGCTAAAATTTGGTATTCATGGAGCAGATTATTTTATCTCTATAAAAAAAATAATGATTAGTGTTTTCTTAAAGACAACAGTTTTCAACCCTTTTTTAGGTTCTTCTTCCAACAAAATATGTGTTTTTGCAAACATCTCAGAACAGAACTCTCAAGTAATATAGCTAAAAGTGTATTCTGGATGTTTTCTGTACACTGGTCTAAAAGACGCAAAATAGCCCAAAATCTCAAAATTGAGCAGTGCATGAAAAACTATTTTCACCAGGGTTGTCTCGCCTTAAACATACATACGTACAACATACATACAACATATGAAACCACTGTTTTGCATTATTGTATTTAATGACACGTATCTAGTGCCATTGATTAGTGTGATCTGATGGTATTTTTCTAATCAGCACTCTGTGTGTCTTGTGCAGGTCGAAAGCTAAATACTGAGGACATTGATCCTGCTACGGAAATGTTTACCGAGTTGTTGTATGAAAGTGGAGAACTTATGATTGAAAGAGGAGATCCCTGGGCCCGTGTGGGAGATTACATACGTTCAAAGGTACGTTTCTCTCAATGACTAAACATTATAATTCTGGATTGTGCTGGAGTATCTCAGATGTTGCTGATAATAATTTACATCTTGCAGTAATAAAGAGTTTATTTTGTTGCCTGCTTTCTTGCACAGGCTAAACAACAAGCTGCAGAGAAGTGGAAAGACATTGATGCAACCAGCAGATCTCTGCGACTGTCTTTGATCAGTAACATTTTAAAGGGGGATGGTATTAATTTGGATCAAAGCATTGATGAGGTGGACCTTAGGAGCTTTTTTGCCATTTACAAGACTTTTCCTGGACTGGACTGTACATTTCCAGGGTTTGCACTCTAACATTGCTTATATTTAGTGGAGCAACTAACTATCACTTCTATAATTAATTTCATTAAGTCATTATTTACTACATTTACATGCAGTACATTACTCAGTCTGTTAATTAAATGACTGTTTCAGAATGTGGGTAAGCGATTGACTAAAAACATAATTTTCTTTTTTCATGCAGAGGCTATGAAGGTCTAATCAAAAACTTGATGTCGGAGCTCCCCAGTGGTCTAGTGACCTACAATAAACCTGTTCGCTGTGTCCACTGGAAAAACACAGAACAGAGAGAAAACCCTGTGATGATCGAGTGTGATGATGGGGAGAGGCTCGCCACTGATCACGTCATTGTCACAGTACCTCTAGGTAGACCAGACACAAACATTCACAGTTTGCTAGTAAGACTAGTAAAAAAACAAAAATAAAAAAAGTGCTGGGAAAAAAATATTTATTTCAAAGGGTTAAACAGCTTGTGTAAAGCATCTAAATGCAGCATAAGAAAACTGATGTCGATCCAGATATCAAAGGGTTAAAAGATGGGCAGGTACTTTCTATCTCAATGCGTTTGTACCTCTAAAATAGAAAACACAAGTTTTATATTGTTATATTAAGTGGAAATAACATACAATATAGCCAACAGCAAATAGGCTGTTGGTCGCTATGGTGATTTAGCAGAAACTTTAAGCTGCCTGGCAATCTCCCTCCAGCCAGCCGCCACCTTATTTGGATTTTTGCAGTTAAATGTGGAAGTATCATATAGATAAGTCCTCATATCAACATGTGTTAGAGCACACAAAAAGCAAATAAAGTAATGCCTTCAAGTAAGCTTTTTTTAAAGACAGCAACTGTATTTAAAATACAAGCAATTTAAACTGTAACAGAAAGCAGTGATTCATATTTTGTATTCTAAATACATAACTTAGATACTTGTACTCCTGATTGTAACCTTTATTCTGGTTTGCTCCATTTGTTCAGGACACCTAAAGAAGCACCAGTCAACCCTGTTCTGCCCTCCTCTCCCTCCAAACAAGTCGCATGCCATCCAAAATATAGGTTTTGGAACAAAAAATAAAATATTTATGGAATTTGATGCACCATGGTGGGATGCTGAATGTGAGGCCATCTACATGGTGTGGGAAGATGAGGTGAGACTTGCAGTCATTGAATAAAGGTGCATATTTACCGTATGTATAACTCTCCTCCTCTGTGGCTCTGCCTGCATGTCTGCAACTCCTTTTACCAAAGAGTAGCGAAAAAATCAAGAGCACTCACTCTGCAGCAAAATCTGGGGACCAAATCATTCCCAGAAGTACACTGCATAGAAAAAACCAACTCCTCAGTCGACTGAGGGGTCTCTGGCTAATGATTCAAATGTCCGACTTTCAAGGGGCAGCCTTAACAAATACAACGAAGACCGAACTTCACATAGGATATGTACAAGCGCTGAAAAACAACACCTGCTGTTTCCAGCTGGGAGAAGGAACGCTTTGGTGGACACATGGCCTTATTAACGTAAAAACCTATTCGAATTTGGTCGGGTAAGAGCAAAATGACCAACCAGTCAACCAACTGACCAGAAGTTTGCAGCCGTACAAGGATGAGCGCTTCTTTGACCAGTGGAACTCACACATCTTGAGTTAAACCCCAGTGTTGAATCAGCTGTCAAAGATTATTCTCAACCACCACAACAGAAACCCGGACCATACAATTCTGTCGAACTCTCCACCCATGTGTTTCCCAAAAAAGTTGCCACTAGTTAGTAAAGAATCAAACATGTACGATCATTTGAGCTGATCTTTTCCCTCTTTTGTCATGATTCAGGATCTCATGGTGGACCAAGTGCCAGATATGCAGAGGTCCTGGATGAGGAAGTTGGTGGCCTTCACTGTAGTCAAACCCACTGAGAGGTAAACAACCACACATGCTGTGGCTTGCCTGGCTTGTTTATGATGTATTTACGGAAAAATAACTGGTAAATACATTGATTAGGAATGCAGCCCTGTTTTTAGTTCAAGGTGCGGCCATGTTCTGTGTGGCTGGATGGCTGGGCCTGAGTCAGCGTATATGGAGACACTGTCTGACCAGGAGGTCACACACACCATCACACAACTCCTCCGCAGATTTACAGGTGAGTCTAAAGAAGACACAAGCATCACTTCCTCAGCAGGATCCTTATATTTTCTAAAAGTGTTTCTGAGCCTTTTTAGATCTGTCAGCACTCGCAGACTAACTGTGTGTATGTAGGAAACTCGACCATCACCCCGAGGAGGGTCCTGCGCTCCCAGTGGTTTCATGACCCCTGGACATGCGGATCATACAGCCACACAGAAGATGGTTGGTCAGTGCAGGACTTTCACAACATTATGGAGCCCTTACCTACGAAGGGGGCACAGTCACAGGTACAAAAACATGTTTCATTCACTCTCTTACACGGATACAATTCCCTAACCGCTAACTCACAACACTTGGGTGTGTTTCAGCCTCTGCAGGTGTTGTTTGCTGGAGAGGCTACTCATCCCAGCTGCTATGGCACTGTGCACGGAGCTTTTCTCACTGGATGGAGAGAAGCTGACAGACTCATCTCTCACCACTCCATCAGTCCAGATCAAAAATTGTAAAAGAGGGACACAAAATTTTTTTATTCCCAAAATGTAACAAATTTATACTTATCACCTATTAGATTTTAAAAGGGGAGCTCCACCAGTTTTGCACATCAAAGTCTGCCAACTTCAATGACTGAATATTTGTGTGTGTGTGTGTGTGTGTGTGTGTGTATGTATAAATATGTTAAGATTTTGCTTGAGGTAGGTTGTTTTTTCACGTGTTGTGAAAACTTACCCAGACTCTTGCAGCCACAAACTAGCTTATAGCTAAAACATTGCCATTAGCATGCATAAGAAATAAATAAAGATAGACAAGTAATAAGTGTGATTTTAGTTTGAAAACTTAACTTCAATACAAGCAATTCTATAACAAAAATAAACTAATTTTTAAAAAAAGTCATGTCTTTCTTTTCCTATAAAATTTGGATGTGAGTGCCACAGGGTGCTAATTCCTCACATGCAGAAAAAGGACTAAACTGAGCATGCGCAAAGTGAATCAGGAGGTTTGTAGCTTGTTTATAGCGTCATTACACCAATACCTACAGTTTTAAAATTGGTTTTAGGTAAGATATGTGAATTCACTTTAGTTGAAGGTACAGTTTTTTGTAAGTGTATATATAATATTACAATATCAGTGACAACATTTGAATACTTTAGTAATAGTAACTAAATTAATGGGTTTTATTACATTTTTGATCAAGTTATTTCATATTTTTCAGTAAATGGCTTTATTGGGTGCTACAAGTTCTCTAACACCTTTTGCTGCTCCAGTGGGAGCTACAGGGAAGCCTTCGACAAAGTATGAGTTGAAGCCTAAGGCCTTTTAGCTAGAGCCACACTAATTAAAGGTGGCTGGGTTTCATATAGACGTTTTAGGGAGTTTTTAGAACAATCAAAAACAACCAGTACAGTCTGGATTGATTTGCTTCCCAATAACAATGAATTATGAACTCAATGGCAAACCTAGAGAAGTGTCAATGTCTCGTCTCCTCATTGACATATGTACATACTGTAGCAAAGAGCGCTGGGAGCATCTGTCTTTGTGATTGTTCATGTTAATAGTGTGTTCTGCCCAAATCACATTAGCATCATCTAATGGTTAGAATTTATACTTTAGTCGGTCTAAAATCAGAGCATTTTAAGTGGGAGGTTACTGATCACTGATTTTAGGCAGTTTTCATTTCCAGTTTGCATTCCCAAATTTAGCAGACCAAATGCAGATCTGAGGTTTCATTTGATCTACTTTGAAAAATGGTTCTTTGACTATTATCTGAGGAACAGGGTAGATAAAGAGGACTGCTGCTGCTGAGTATGCAATATTTAGATTTTTTTCTACAAAAGCCGCTTAAGGTGTAGTTGAGTAAAAAGTGTAAAAGGCAAGGAAAGGTCAACAAAGGCTGTTGGCAACTTTGGGGGTGAAATCATTGATTAGTTCCTTGAGATTCTTTTTACAAGAAAGTATTTCTGACAGATGGAGTGCAATTCACCAAAAGGGGAAATGATATCTTTGTAACCAGCATCCACTGTGTCCTGATGGGACTCGGTTATCTTTCACATCCCATATTTGATAATTAACCACCTCTTTGGTCATTAAATGGGTAAATATTGTTAATTAATGACCATAAGTCTAACAAAAGTTGTCATTGTCACTCTGTTGTTTGTGTAAATTTGTCATATTAGAGTTGCTGAAGCCTCCCAAAAATCTAAAAGAGCTACTTATCATTTGGAAATACATTTTCTAAATATCATCATAAAACCCATGTTTGTTGTGAATAGTATATACATACATTACAGAATATTAAACTGACAGCAGCGTACCTGGATCCAAGGCAGACCAGCAGCTTGAACTTCCCATCCTTGCAGGTGTTCCTGGAGGTTGAGTTGATGGCGCTGTCGAGCGACAGAGTGATTGACAGATCATCCCCAGCAGCTCCGCGGTCTCCTGAAGTCTCCCATGTGGTCAGCTGACTCCATGAAAGTAACAGCTTTCTCTGCAGTAGATACTGCAATAACGGCTGTGCAAAAAGAAAAACTCTGAAACACTTAACCTTCACTCTCAATAGGGCACACACTTAGGAATTTATTTTACACTAACATTTTCCATCAACAGTAATTGGATATCCACTTTAAACAAAGTTCTACTTTGACAATTTTACATACTTCGTGGCAGGCCTCTTTGAGCCAACATCACAAAAAAAGCCTGGCAAAACTTCAGACTTCAGGGAGCACAAACTCTGGACCCTGGCCTGCACAGAGACAAACACAAGAGAAAAAAGAGATCATTTTGATATTCATATACAGTATTCACTTAGATCTCTCATACACTCCATACCTGCACAAACAGAGACACACAACAAGAATAAGAGCCAGCAGTGTTTACTGCACATGCTCAAATAAACCACAGAGTGAGGAGGCACTCTCAGACACCTGCCTTCAATCAGACCTGACTCAGCCATTGGTTAACAATTAACGTGACGTTAACGTCCCCACAAACACGCACAAAAACACTAACTAACTAAACAGTGTCAATTAGTGTGAAGCCAAATCAGCGTTAGGCTGAATATTCAAGGTCTATTCTGATAAAATAACAGAGTTAAATCAAGGAAAGAGCCTCCTATTCAAGAATCGAACCAAAGCTGAATCCTTGCCACTAGACAATTGGGGAGCCAAGGAGGAAGAATGATGTGAGCTTAAAGTAAGCGATTTGCAATTTGTGGAACATTTCTTACCAAGTTGGTTATTGCCATTTGCTCAGAGTTCAAATGTTTAAATACTTGTAAAAGGCGTCTGAAAGCAGCACAAGAAAAGTGATGTTGATACAAGTTTCAAAGGGTTGACATGTCACTTCATGTCACTTCAGCATGGCCTGACTGGGAATCGAACCACAGCCACAGCTGTGGAGGTGTTGAATCCTAGCCCCTAGTTTCTATCAGGAAGCTCTGACAACAAGGAAGAATTATATGGATCTACATTAAGCGATGAATGCCCTTTCACAAAATTTGCTTATGTAACTAAATAAAAGGCATTTTGTGTCACATTAGCATTCCCTGACCAGCAAGTGAATCCACGCCACGGCAGTGAGAGCCACTTTAAACTGCAGGTGAAGCTTCCCAGAAAGCTTAACAGCTCAGAGGTTGACCAAGTGCTGAGGTGACATCTCTGTCCCATTTAGAGCCAAACTAGAGCACCCACTTCAGTGGAAAGAAACCTCACCAGTGTCTC
Source organism: Plectropomus leopardus (assembly GCF_026936395.1). NCBI lineage: Eukaryota > Metazoa > Chordata > Actinopteri > Perciformes > Serranidae > Plectropomus > Plectropomus leopardus. Next base: position 15,894,167 of record NC_142197.1, on the reverse strand, counting down.
TATTGTCACACACTGTTTTCTGAAAATCCAAACAAAATGTATGTAATATATTAAAATTGAATGTCCAGAAATATGGAAATGGAGCCACTGTGCCACACTAGGCATTTAATTTCAGTATAAACTTCTATATGTAAACAGCTTCTCTCATTTATTTATTTATCTTTTGTCTGGGAGGTGTCACCTTTAACTGCATCTTCTACAGTCACCACTTCAAATGTCACATTTCTCACTTGCACCACGAGAGGGAGACACACACCTTGTTATATTCCAACCAAACCTGGACGAACACACCGATGAAGGGGCCTGTAAGAATTTCACTTGCTTAGCCTTCCCTGATGGCGACCCTCCCAGGAAACAGAACTCAATAATTCATAACAGGCACTCATAAATTTCAATGAGTTTCTAATTAGTAGGAGCCCACAGTAATTGTCTCTGAGGCGATTCTAACAGGAGGAGGATCATGCTGACAGATTGACAGAGTCCTTGTGGCAGATTGCTGCAAATCACCTAATTATAAGTAGAAGTCAAACTTTCAGCTTTTAATGATGATTATTTTGGCTTTATCGAATCATTTTACAATCGACAGAAAGAAAGGGAGGGGGAGAGTGTGTGACAAATGTCCCTGTGTGAATCTGACATTTTCATCTGTACTTTATCTTTCTCCTTGAATTTTAAAGACTGTATTTGTAGTTACTGATTTCCGGGCCTTTTGTGATGCTCGTGATAAACTGAACTACTGTACATAATGTTGGTTCAAATGTTGCAGCAAAACTGAATATTTTTAAATTTATGACATTAAACATGCAATCAGTGGAATGAATGTGTTTGTATAGCAAATAATATATGTCCAAAATGAACAAGTGCAAAAAGTGCAAATTTTTCATTCTTTTTTTTTTTATCATCATTTGGAGCCTATAGTTTGAAACTGTTTAAAATTAGTATACTAAAATGTGATCACTTTTAGGCCACCAAAATAAATGAATTAAGGATTCAGTATTCCTACACCAGATATTAATTATCCTTCAGGCCTGCAATCTCCCCAAAAAATCCTAAAAAGAAATTAGAACTATGCAGTCTACTAATTAATAAAACTTGGAGGGGGGGGTGACTTTAATTTTGCTCTGGCTCAGACTGTAAATTCTTTAACATTTGACCATGCACCTCAAATAATAATAGAAGCTTGACAGTTTGGGGATTATGATTCCTTTCTGAGTTAGATGATAAGAGTGATACCGCTCTATTTGTGATCCATTTGGAGTGGAGCAAGGAACCAATTAGCTTAGCCTGGCATAAAAGCTGGAAACATTTTGTAAACAGTTAGCCAAATTTGAGAAAGTAAAAATGACAAATTGATGTTTGCTTCCAAGAGAAATCTGCATATATGTGGTGTTGATATAATTGGAAAAATGAGTTCCTGACTGGGAAAAACAGGTGAACGCCCCCTGAAGTTGGAACAATAGCTCAGAATGTGGGCAAAAATCTTGGTACACGAGTTGCTGAGTTGCCATCATAAATGTGGAAACGTGGCAAAAGTAAACAATTGTTTGGTGGGTTAATTATTAATTCACATAGCCTATTGCATGTCAATTTTTTGCTCACATGTAATTTTTAATATGTTATTAGGTTATAACCAATAGTTGCCATCCATGTAGATTAGTCAGAAAAGTTATTTAGCATGAGTCAGGTAAAGCATATTTTAGTAGTTTCAGTGCAGGGAAGTCTAGATTTCTCTTTAGTGACATTTTTATAAATTACCACATATTCAGTTTTATTATACAAAATGTCCACAACATCTTGGCTTCGAACACAAAGAAATTAAACACAATGCAAGAGGAAACAGAAAAAGTCCTTCAAAATAAAAGCTAGGTGTCAGAAATGAACACCACTTGATTTTGTTTTGTTTTGTTTTTTACAAACATGACACGCTCAGAAGTCACTTGCGGTCCATTCAGAATGGACCTGTGACCCACATACCAGTTGGGAACCTCTGTTTTAGGGGATTAACTGGTCCAGCAACAAGTCTGGAACAAAAATCACTTTGTAATATAAAGCTACAAAATGTATCAACATGTTGTTTAAATACAACACATATTCTTTGTAGCGTTTGTGTTGTTTCCACACTACAACTTCAAGTCTATAAACATGCCAATGTTGGAAGAATGACTTCCCAACCCGGGAAAATGGACCATCTGAGGAGCACGCTACTACAGCAGAAGCAACAAAAATCCCTGACACAAACATAGCGAGGCAAAAAGGCATGTGGACAAAGCTCGTCACAAAACGAGAGTAAATCTTCAGTCTGGTGATACCATTTGCAAACAGTAACCACCCATGCATTCGCAGTACAGCTTTAAACAAAGGAAATGTAATGCGTTTATAGGGAGCTTTAGAGCTAAAGGTAGGTTTTTGGGGGTTTTTTTGGTAGGTTTTTGTGCTACGCTAAGGTAACTGGCTTCTGGTTTCAGCTTCATATTTCATGGACAAATACAAGAGTGGTAGCAATCTTGTCATCCAACTCTCAGCCAGAAAGCAAATAAGCATATTTCCCAAATTGCCGAAGTATTCCTTCAAAGATACCAGGATGGTGATAACCTCTGATGATGTAAAGCCCTGAAATTTTCATACCAACACCCCAGAAATACTGATATTAGCATGCCAGGCACACTTGCTCAACTGAATTACTGCTAATACTTTGGGGAGATGAACAACATCCAAATGCAGTAAAGCAGGCAGTGTAATAACAATAATCACTTAGTAGAGTTCATTTACAGCAGTAAAACAAAGGTCACTGACATCCCCATTCAGAGTGTCTCATGGATATTAGGCACTATTTACTGATGGAGGATAATTTAGTGAGATAACCCTTAAGGACGGAGGCTTGTGGCTGTGGAGGGACATCCAGAGGTATTTTGTATGTGTGCAAGCACATGAGCTTTGGCTTGGCAGGAGACACCGGACAGGTGGATGCTCAGCCAGCCAAAGTCCCATTACTTGCTCAGGGGGCAGCGAGTGTGTGTGTCCCTGAGTGTGTGCGCGTGTGCATGCATGTGGTAATTACTTTTTCTCTGTGTGTGTGCATGTGTGTGTGTGTGTGTGTGTGTGTGTGTGCAGACAGGGTGATTAGAGATGGGTAGCGGGTGGAGGGCTTGTCAGAAGTTATCTTCCCATCTCATCTCATCATAGGCAGTCTGGCGGATTCCCTCGATGGCTCAACAGCCCGACGCTGCGGTGCTGCTGTCAATCGGGCCGTCAACGCCTGCAGAAATCGATGCCAATCTCCCTCCGTTTCTATTTTTAACTGAGGCTCAGCACCCGGGCCTTTGATAAGGATGCTGCCTTCTTTTGGCTCTCCTCTTCGCCTCGGATGAGCAGCCCCCCCCTCTAACCTCTTTCTCCACCCCTGCTGATGAGAGGTGATAAGAGACAGACGAGATGGAGCTAAAAGCACAGACCTGCCTGACTCTCTGAAAGAGGCTTTCATGGCAGAGAAAATGATGATTGTTAGCACTATTACAAGCAGTACGAGTCTTATGGGTTGTAATATTATTAGTCCAAGACAAGATTGCATTTAAATTGTCACTTTCATCAGCAGTAGTACTATTACCAATGGTACCTCTGCTACCACTACCAATAATATACTACTACTACCTTTACTTTAAGGTTCAATGTGTAGAATTGAGGGATCTATTGGCAGAATTGGAGTAAAATATTCAAAATTATGTTTTCATTAGTGTATTTAATCACCTGAAACTAAAAACCATGTTTTTGTTTCTTTAGAATGAGCGAGAAAAAACACAAGCCCTAAAGAGGGCATTTTACATTTTTACAGCCCATTCTCATTCTGAAGTTGTCAAAGATCCCGATGCAAAAAGCCACCTTTTGCGCCCACATGATATGCCACCTAACGGCGTCAGCTCAGAAATGCATCCAGACAGAACCATGGTGTCATTTTACACCGGCAGACAGCTGGACGGCACCTGCCATGGCAGCATGATATAAGGAGAGTAGGCATCAGTTGAGAACGCAGTCGGATGGAACCTGTCACGCCCACACAATGTGTCGCTGGACGGCATAAGGCTGATATGCTGCCTGTAATGAAATATTATAAGGAGCACGGAGTTCATGTAGGACAGGTGGATCCAACAAACCCCGAACTTTTATGCAGGAGTAGGTGTTCACTTCCCATCTAAATGTCTTTTTTTCCCCCTGCACCTAACCATGTCCCTTCTTTGCCTAAACTTGACCTTGTTGTCTAATCCTAACCATCAGTGCCAGCATGTGCATTTTTATGGCGTCCCAGTGTTGGTTGCCATGCGCTGTTGCTGCCTAAAATCACGGTAGTGGCACAGTGGAACATTAATAGCAGATACAGAAGAATGCACAGCACAAAATATGTAGACGCAGATGTCCACTGCAAAGTAGCAAAATGTGACGATTTGGGATGAGAACATGTTGCTCGTATGTTACCCAAAGGCCAAAGTATGTTCTCTACACACATTAAAAAAAAAATTTAATTCAAGATGACAGCGCCCCTAACCACAGGCCATGAGGTGTCGCCCTTCATGCCAAGAAGCACCAAACCAACACCAGAGAACCAAGTGACCATTAAAAGACTCAAAACAACCATAAGGTGACACAAAATGATCACAAAGAGATGCAAAACAACAAAAAACAGCGAAAACCACCACAATGTCTGAGTGTTTTATTCCTATAGAAAGGTGACAGGGCCTTTGTGTGTTTATGCTCAGGGGCCCATTGTCTCATAATCCACTCCTGGTTAAATACTGATGTAGGTCAAACTTCTGGTGAGTCAGTTATGCAGGAAAACCTACTCCATAACGACAAACACTGAACAGACACTGCAATCCAAAACACCAAATGAGGGAATATTTTTTAGAAGAATTATTACTTATTCCTCTGGTTAAGATTGAGAGAGTTGTAGAATCTATACCAAGAAGCACTGAAACTGTTGTAGAGACACTTTATGTCTGTTTTTCTTTAATTTATCACTTCTCTGTACATACTAGAGTGGAAGCAGTATACCCAAGTGTCAGCAACTCAGAACTTTGATTAAGCACAGTACAAGACAGAATGTGCTCATCAGCACCTGGCTGTTGTTTCTCCTCCTCCGCTTGTACTTGACTTTGCTGTGTTTTTTCTAGATGGGATGGGATCTCCTCTGCAGACTCAACGGTGCTTTGTCACCACTCAGTCTATGCCATGAAAGAAACTCCTGGAAAATTAATTCCCCCCTCTCATGAGCTTAACTTCAGATGTTGCACATTAATAATCGCAATTGCCCTGCTAGTTCTGCGTCGACAGCAATCATGCGCCAATGAGAGTGAAGTTGAGTTGGGAGTTGCTGGAAACGTGTCACGGATTAATCGTGTTTGACACAATGATGATGGCAAGGAATGGTTTTGTTTTTTAAAAAATTTAAAATTCAGATCATTATTTTTTAAAAACTGTAGAGGATGCTTTGATATTTTCTTTAAATTTTCCTGTCATGAGTCTTGATATTCTTGCTAATTTGACAACAAGTCAAGATTCTGTTAAGCTCCTTTTCATACATTAAAGTAGAACAAAAAAGAGATGCACTTAATTAGTGCAAGTCATGTTAGATATTTTAACAGCTTCTCTATTTCTGACTTTGATGCAGACACAACAGCAGTGAATAGAAAGGGCGGCCTGCTGGTTAGACAGAGCGTTATGTAACTGAGAGGTCACAGGTTTGACCCTCATGACTCCCAGTGTTCAGCAACAGCTGTGTGTTTTGGCACTGTGCCCTTGAGCAAAGTAACCCTAAGTTATCTGAAGTCATGTTGCACTGGAGCTCCGTCTGAATCTCTAAGATATAACAAAGAGTCATGTAAAATCAGGATCTCAAGCTTCAGCTCTCATGTCCATTTACTGTACTGTGCAGGAAATATCCTGTAGCATTTCTTTTAGTGCTCTCCTATTCTGCTCTAAAGTTGTTGGCAGAACTCGATTCAAACATTTTCCCTCTAATTGGGTGTTTTTGTGGATGCCGGATTAATCAGCCGCAGGGTATTTAATGTTGTTTGGGCAGCTGAGAGGTAATACAGCCAAGCCATTAACATATCATTAAAGAGTCCTAAGCACTGTAATTGCAGCCAGAAAGCTGACGCTACACTCTCATTAAGTGGACTCTGAGAGAGGAGACGTCTCGTTGTGATGGCTTTTAGTGAGATGTTGAGAAAATCTGTAACTCAGCACACTGTTGTCACAATGGGACGTCCACAGGTCACACTGTGAGCAGAGATCGCTTCCAAAAATGCCATGCAGGTTTGTAATGAGGTATCTGAACTTTCATCATTTAGAGGCTGCAAATACAAGGAGTCCAGTTGCTCGCTACCTTAACAGGTTTGCCTGCAAAGCTCGCAGGCATGGCCCCGTAGATGGTGATGGCGGCCTGTCCATTAGTAAAACACTTTGGTCCAGATTAAAATATCTCAACAACTATAGAATTAATTGCAATTGTACAGAAATGTATGGTCCACGACGAGGTACCCTTCTGACTTTGGTGAGCCACTGACTTTTCATGTAGGACCACCTGCAGGGTAAAAGTTTTTTCTGATATGCCTACACAACCTGTTTATGGATGTCTTGAAATTTGGCAGATAGCAAGCCCATTTTCATTCTAAAACGGTCAAATACTGCTGCTTTTGCAGTGCTTTCGGCAAAGGATCCCTATGCCAAAAGCCACCTTTTGTGTCCACATGATACACCGCTGGATGTCGTCAGCTGAAAGCACGGCTGGACAGAACTGTTTGCTGTGTCATTATATGCCAGCGGACGGCACTTGCAGCATCAGCATGATACGCAGACAGTCAGCGTCACTTGAGAATGAGGCTAAACAGAACCTGTCCCGTCCGCATGATATGCTGCTGGACAACGCCATGTTAAAACGCCGCAGGTAACGGCATAATAAAATAAGCACAAAAGTTCCTATAGGGTTGGCAGCAATGGTGGTTGATGGATCCGACAAACCCTAGACTTTCATGCGAGAGTTCAGCGTTCACTTCCCATCTGAATATGATGTTTTTTGCAACCCCTTGCCAAGTGCCTCCTTCCCCTAATCCTAAACGTATGTGCCAGCATGTGTGTTTGCTGACGTCTCAGCGTTGGCTAGCATAGCTCAGCGACATCTCAGAATGTCAACAGCAGACGTAGAAGGATACCTAGAGCGAAATACGTAGATACGGCAGTCCACTGTAAAGTGGTATGTGACAATTTGGGATGAGAACGTGTTCCAAGTCAATGCTGCTGAGACAATAATGGCTTTGTCTCTACTGCCACCATGAGGTTGACATTTTAAATTTCGTGTGAAATGTCTCAATAGCTAATGGATGGATTGCTGAAATTTGGTGCAGACACAATCATTCGGTTAGACAAGCCTATATCCAAAAAAATGTTTGCATTGTGCGATACTGTAAACAAAGCTGTGGTGAATGTGTGTTTTAGTTTTACAAAAAAAAACACTTGGAAAGGTACAAAAAACACTTGGAAAGGTTCCAAAGAGATCAAGTTTGTCGCACAAAAGTTGCTGGATAAAAAAAGACGGGTTGGTTAAAAACACCCAGGTTCAATGGCTCAATTTCAGCTAGGGAACACTGTGAAGAGTCGGTAAAAAAATCACCAGAGGCAGGGGACTCAAACGAAGCTAGGAAAAGCCCCAGGGAGTCGGTAAAAACTCCCTGAGTCAGTGGCTCACATGCTCCTGGGAAATGCAGAGAAGGGTCTGTTAAAAACACCCAAGATTGGTGGCTACAGCAACTCTGGAAAACTTAGATTTACTGCAAGGAGTGAGAACTCTCTGAAAAACAATGGACTTTGGAGTAATGGGCATTTGTTTTTGGATAATGGGATGGATTAATGATGGGGCTTTGGAATTTTGGGCTGTCGCAACAATGGCATGACATCAACTAACATGGGGAATATGGTCAAGTGTTTATCTGCGGACCATCAACATCCCTGTCACATGCTGATGTTAGCATTTAGCTTTGAACACCTCTGTGTCTAAGCCTCACAGAGTTGCTATCATTGCTTTAGAGTCGCTGTCTTGTCAGATTATTTTCTACTGGGGCAAGATTTGTTTCCAAGGAGTAGTGGACATTTTTGTCAATTCCAGAACTTTTTTTTGTTATCAAACTGGTCATCCGCATAAATGTCAGAGAGTAACATACAGCAACACTCACACTTGTCATGAAACTCAACAACCTGGTGAATCTGTCTGAAAGTGAAGCTTCCCTTACTAAGTTCACCTGCTAAATCCACTGTGTTCATAAAGGGAGACATAAACCAACACGAGCAGACAAGTTTAAGGTGGATTTAAGTCTAATTAAAAAAAGGGATTATGCAATGCAAAAGAGCATTCACATTAATATAAGGATGTATTTGAATTTTCGCTAAGACTAAACTTCATGACAAAAACGTCACAATCTGCCCTTGTGCATAAAACTTTGTAGATTTTAAAAACCTGCACAATAATGTTGACTCATCCTCTGTATCTGTACTTTGCAGGACTCATCTGTGTCAATATTTGACAGACTTTCTGGTTTAATTACAGATTCCCTTTTGTGCACTCGCCCAAATTTCAGGGATTATCCAATTACCGCTTGCGTGCCGACAAACAAGGGGGCCTCTTTGCCTTTCACTAATTGGAATGAGGAGTGGTGCCAGTGCTCAAAGGAGAGGCCTATCACTGAGAATTATTGAATAGAGAAGGAGTAAAAAAAAAAAAAAAAAAAGGATATGTGGTCTGCCTTGGGCTGCTTGTGGATTTCCTCTGATTTCATCAGAAAAAAGATGGCTGAGGCGATTCCCCCAGACAACAGCCAGCTGGTGTGTGTAGGCGAGCCTTGCTGCCCAAATCTCTGAGAAAAGAAAGTGAAAGAATCACGCTGTGCCTCTGCAGTTCATCCCCTAAACAATCCTTCAGCTTGCCCGCTGTTAGACAACTTTGTGGGATAACATGGTGCAGCCAGAATGGTGTCTTTATTTTTCTGCTAATCAGTGTGCGGCTGTGTTGTTATGTGTGGCAATTTCATGGTTTTTACAGCAGATTAAACATTCAGTGAATAACATGCGCAATTATATCAATGATAGGCAGTTGGAATTGCACTTATTAGGTGTTTCAATGCCTTTTGCTATTATTGACTTATTTATAAACCATTTCTTAAGCTTATTTATGGTTAAAATGTACTGCTGCTAATAATTTAACACATTTTACTGCCGTATTCCTGCTGCTCTCTCACTGTTTGTACTTCATACTTAGCTACATGATGTGCTCATAAACCTGTCTGCCCTGAGTTTTTATCAAATCCAGTGAGAGTTTAACAGCCCATGTTATAGCATGAGCGGATTATGAGACAATGGGTACAGATAGGTGAAAGGCCCCACCACCTCTCCCACATAGTAGCAAGACACTTTGGGGCAGTTTTGTCTTTTTTTGTGGGCTTTTTTTGGTCTTTTTGTGGTCATTATGCATCTTTGTGGTTGTTTCACCTTTATTTTGTGCTTGTTTTGTGTCTCTTTGTAGTTTCTTTGCATCTCTATGTGGTTCATTTGAGTCTCTTTCTAGTCAGTTAATTTGATTGATACCAAGCTGGCATCGGTTGTCAATATGACATAGAGCAGACAAAATTTGGGTTTGATTAAAAATGGGTTGCTGGTATTTTAACAACATAAGAATTTCAAGCTGTATGAAAGTTAACATTATGACCTTTTGCAGATGTTGTGTTCTCCAAACCCTAGACCTGAAATTAAGTTAGTCTACGTCAAGATGACATTTGGAAGACGTCAGATTTTGGTTACTTCTCACAACTTAAATCCAACAAAATATCAAAGTCATCTGTCGTCTATATTCTACTTTAAACTGACGCTGGCATTATACATTGTCCTGACATAAAATTTTCACCCGATATCCATGCCTAATGTTGGTGACTAGCTGGAATATTTTGCAGGTGAAGGCCATGGGGGCCCCTGACACTTTGGGCCCCTGTGCCTGTGCCCTGTAGTCCCATTCAGTAATCCATCCACGCCTACAAGAAAAGGCCTCTTGTAAAACTGGAGACCTCTTGTGTGTATTAATGTGTACATTTAGGAGTTGCCTGCATGTGGCATTTAAAACAACAAAAAAAGAGTTTGACAGACAAATGAGACACAAGATATGTGGCAGGTTGAGCAGGCACTATTCATAATTTATTAAGCAGCGTTGACGTTACAACAGGGAACAAATGAAGCAGAGAACACAAAAGAGCATTATTTATTACAGAAAGAAAGTATAGCCTGAGGGGGGTCGGATACAGTAGCACAACACTGATACATTAAGCCTACTGTACACAAACACGCCACATTATTGCAGCTGTCAGATGAAAAATCCAATAACTCCAATTCTGATGATTTTCATGTTTTTACCTGACCTTGAGGATTATATGACCTTGTCTAGCTTTTATAACCTGAGGACTCCATTGCATAATTAAAAAAAACTGCACAGCTGTCCAAAGTGAAAATAAGGCTGTCGTATTTTACCAAACATTTTGACATTTTGGAAGTATGAGGTGTACAGCAAAGTCAGATCATAAATGGGGGAAGGCAGGGAAAAGGCGTACACACCCTCGGGCGAAACAGAGGATGGAAACAAACTATTCAAACACCACTTCCCCTTCATATGCCAGCGCTGTTTTAAATAATGCAGCCTCTTTCCCATAGGTGCCATGATGGTTGATTCCCACCTTTTGATTCCCATGGACCCCTGCTGGTCCAGGATCGAATCCCCTCTCAGCCTCCTCTTAAGAGTCTTTCCTGCTCTGCTATTCTCTCAGACCTCCATAAAGAACTCTATGTAGGAGTGAGAACCTGAAAAATAAATTAAACTGATAATGCAAGCAAAAGAAACGTCCCATCCCACCCCACTGAATATTAGATCATAACAACTTACAGCCGTGAATAAATCATTAAACCTCAGCAGACCCATATCTATCGCAATTTCATCTTGAATAATTATCCGCCTCATATCGGCACAAAAGTAATGTCACACAATTGCAAGCATGTGTCAAATTCTTGTAATATTCAGGGATTAATAATTCAGTTCCTGGTTTCTGACAACAACCCATTTAGGCTTTATTCAGATTCGGCTCAGGAGGAGAGAGCGATGGGCTTATTTTACAGCAAATACAAACAGAAGGTTGACATTTAAACCCAAACCCCACAGCACCCAACTGGACCCAACAGGAGCAGGAGCATTTGAATATCTTGCTTAATTGGCTGACACCGAGTTCAGTTCAGCCGGAAAGTTACTGCTGATAAATACCATTGTTAGCCATTTTGAGCTGGCCAAAATGTCTTGGACCTCATTTGTGAGCGGACAGGAATTAAGAGGTTTGCACTGAGCTGAGCAACAGTTTTCAGGCTGGTGCTAAAAGCTTGTAAGGAAAAATGTTGGTCTGATTAAATCTAGTCACTGTCCAGTGAAAACCATGAGTTTTTCAAAGGTGAAGAATTTGGAATTTAGGCAACAAACTAAACAATGGAATTTGGCCATATGAACTTTATAAGGTTATATTATCAGTCCCACGCCAAGCACATTCAGTACCCTCAGCAAGCTTTTCCTGGCACGCCCCCAACTCAGAAAAAAAGCCTTATATCACTATTATCATTTACATTTACTGTACTTACTTTACTTATTATTAACATGATTGAGAACTGATGAGAAATCAACGCAAATAAACATCTCATTAACATGTAGTGATAATAAATAAAAATCACTAAGATAATACAGTAAGTGCATTTTTTTTCTGCCTTTTCATTTCCTCTTACTTATTTTCATTATGTCCCATCTTTGTCACATAAGCACAGCGATGTGTGCTGCCTCCTAGTGGCTAAAAACGTCTTAACAGGGGTTAAAAGTAATAATCTTGAAGTGTTTATTAAAAAGAAAAGAAATCTGTCACTATCTATGGCTGAATGATGTAACACAATGGTGATTAAGCCTGTGGCTCAATGATTAAAGTATTGCAATATTTATATATTTGCAGTAAATGGGTGTCAAGGGGCGACAATCGCGGCAAACAGCTGCATTAAGTCTTTGCTACCGCTGCAGCTTTACACTGAAAGCATTTAGTGTTGAGTTGACTTTTATTGTGAAGTAGTCACAGGAAATGCTATGTGTTTTTTTTTTCAGTAAGCTTAGCACTTAGTGTCAAATTTCATCAATAAAGCCTCAACAAAATGTTTTTCTCAGGAATTTCTCAGGAATTTGTTGACAGCGGATCAGGTTGAAAGTTTGCAGGGAATAATGGAACAAGAGAGAGCAGCCACAGCGAGCTGTTAGATCGGGGGCAGATCTTCCCATCATGGACAGTTGCCTTGTAGATTTTTTTTCCTGTTTTGTTTTGCGTGTGTTTGTTTTATTGGATGGGTTGATATGATACCTAGTGCATTAATATGTTTGTATGTAACCTACTGTGATTGCTGATTATTAAACACTCTTCTGAAATAAACGATGAAGCCATAAAAAATGAGAAACTGAAAAGGCAAAAGCCATCCAGGGTGCAGTACAGTAAATAAATCAATAAAAGTAAAAAAGAAGAAAACAAAATGTTTTGCCTTATTCTTTAACTATTCATTTATTTATTTTAATCGTTTGTTAGCTAAGTTCTATATTTCTGCTGATATTTTTTAAATTTTTTTGAGGGGTGCAGCCAGGGAACGCTTGCTCGGATGCCAAATGTGCTCGGTCTGGAAGTGTGTTACATGCAGAGCTGCAGGCGACAGACGAGGTAGCCAACTCCTTTTACAATGAGCGGCGTAAAATCAGATTACAGCGGCTCAAAAAATGATGGAAAAAGGCCAATTTTTGTCTGACTTTTCTATCAAAATGACAAAAATTTGTTCTGCTGCCCTGAGAAGCCTGTGACCTGTTGTAGCAAACCACATTTGCTTTAAGAAATGACAACAAGTAACTACAGGTGTCGCCAAAATAACCAGGACTGAAATCTATGAGACTGACACTTAGCTGGATTTTCTGAAAAATACATTTCGACAAAGCTTCTAAACAGGACACCTTTTTTTAGCTCAGGAAAAGTTGTGAAATTTGAGCAATATTCAGGGTTCCCATGCATTTTCATTGGCAAAATTTCAAAAGTTCTATAAAAATAACCCATGAAAACGTTTCTCTTTTCTTTTTTTATCTTTTTCTTTTATCTTTTTTTTTAATTCTAGCTTATACTGCACTACCTGTACATACATTGCCTGTTTATACTCATATGTATACCCTGGTTATACTTATATATATATATATATGTATAGCTTTTAGTAAACCTCACTTATGTTGTTTGTCTTATGTCACTTTTAAATCTTCTGTGGTGTACAGTGGCTCTGTGGGAGCACCCTCAATCTCGTTGTACCAGTACAATGACAATAAAGACTATTCTATTCTATTCTATTCTGTTCTAAACATAATTTCAGCTAGCTGGCAGTGCAAATCAAATTTGCAGTTATGCTACATTACCTAAAAGGTTATCCACAGAAAACTATTGTATAATTCTACTAAACACAGATAAATCCATGACTTTTCTAAAACTTAATATGATTTCTACCAATTCCATGACTTTTATAGGCCCGGAAATTTTGATTTTGAAATTCCATGACTTTTCCAGGTTTTCCATGAACGCAGGAATCCTGAATATTTCAGAATATGAACATAACACCTGACTTAAAAAAAAAGATTTATGTGACACGTGTTTTGAATGTAACACATGTGCTTTTCTTTCTAAGTGAAGACTTATTTCACACTTCAGAAGGTCATGACAGTATCCTGTATGTTCTCACCTTCGCTCCATAATAGATTCTCTGCATTATTAAACAACACTGATGACCTACCTCTGCAAGTTGTTACATTTTAATTGTGGCATCCGTTCCTCCTGATCTCTATTTTGAGAACCATCCAGCTCCAGTTTTGCTCAGCGACCTCGGGGCAGAGCAATGCAGGAATGAGTTTAAAATTCAGGGCACGTGCAGCCGGCATGCAGGTGGGAAGTCTTTGTGGGGAAAAGTAGGTCTAGTCACAACTTCAGATTTTCTCAGATTGATTTGTCAGCACTCACTTACAGCACCATTCTGCTCTTTTCTCTTTAAACCAATTGTTCAATTAAGTCTAATAACCATTTAATTAAGTCATTTAAAAGGTTTTTCACATTACAAATCTGCTCTGAGACGATTACCTGAAGCAGTAGCCACTCCCTGCTGTGATTAACTATTTTTACCTAGTGCATATTCTTGATAATGGGCAGGAACATTGATGTGAACATGGCAGCTGTCATATCCACAGGAAGCTCGCTGTGTGTGTTGGCCAGCGCGTTGAGCACTCGCCGCGTGTTTAGTGGCTTCTACTCCTACATGAACCCATCTATCATCACGTAGGAATAAAAAGCCATAAGACACAACAGCAATCTCACAGGAGGGAGGAAAAAGAAGGAAGGAAGGGTTGTGCTCTCATCAGGAAAGTGATCTCCAAAGAGGGATAGCATGGTTGAGGAAAAAAGTGGATTTGAAGAGGAAGGGAACAAGGGAAGGAGAGAGAGAAGGAGCAGTCATTCAAAAGTCAGAGGTAACACACGGGTGATACATGTATTAACAAGTTCAAGTCCTCTGTTTGTCTTTCTCTCCATTTGATTATGTGCTTCTGAGTGCAGTGGATGAATATGCATTGCAAGCAGACTGAAATTCCTCTGTGTGTAAACTGTATTTGATATGCTCGAAGCAAACTGCTCTGATGAACCTAACCAAACTCCATCTGCTCTCTTTCCAAATACACACACTTTTTTCCAGTCTTACAGGCAGCCGCACATGTTTTAGTAGTTTACGGCAGCTCGTCTTTCTTCAGATGTTGCACGAATGCATAAATATCTCTTAAAAGTGGACGTGCTTCTAGTAACATCCACTTCATAGTCTCAGTTTGCTCCTGCGGCAGAAAGACAGTCACGCCTGTGTGTAAAGGGGTTACAGTATGAGTGTATGCACGCACAAGTCAGGCAAGTCCAGATAAATATGTATGACTCCGCCGCGGTAG
This sequence comes from Plectropomus leopardus, assembly GCF_026936395.1. Taxonomy (NCBI): domain Eukaryota; kingdom Metazoa; phylum Chordata; class Actinopteri; order Perciformes; family Serranidae; genus Plectropomus; species Plectropomus leopardus. The sequence continues at coordinate 15,879,073 of NC_142197.1, read as the reverse complement.
GCTTCCTGCTTTGTATGCTAATGATCTTATACAAGTTTAATAATGCAACTGCGGTGCACTGAGGGCGAGGAGGTGGAGGAGGAAGTGGTGGTGTTGGTGGGCTGACGCACCGAAGAAAAGGACTCGCAGATCCTCGCAAATCCTCCGCAAGGCCTCGTGGGAAGAGGCGTGAGCAGTGAGGTAACAGATTACATTTAAGCGTACTAATTGGACGGCAAAAAGGTTGGATTTCCATACATTCGGATTTATGATTGTAAAGGTTGCAGTTAATTTTGAGAAAATAAGACATTTCATTGTATGAAAACAAGTGCTATACTTACAGTATGATGTACTCTTTTAGACTAATCCTGATAACATGAAAAAAATGGAGGGCATGTGGTATTACAACTGAAGTGAAGGACCTGAAAACTATCTCCACCAGTCATGTTATAAATGATGATGCATTTTTACAGACTGATTATAAATCTCATGAGTACTTCTACTTTTGATAGTTTAGATATCCTCTGTACTTTGACTGAATTTCTAAGGCTCAACTTTTATATTGCAGTATTGCTACTTTTTCTTAAACACAATATTCGAATGCTAAAGGCGGGACTAAGTCGTTGTTTTGCAAATCGCACGTAAGCCTCAAATCACAAGTCAAGTCTCAGGTCCTTTGAGTTTCGAATCCTAAGCAAGTCAAAATGTGCTCTTCCCCAAATGTGATGCTATTTTAACATTAGAGTAATTATATGTCAAATCTACAAAATCCATGAATGCTTTTTTTTTTTTAAACAAGTTTGTCCTATAATGTTTAGCATTTTGCAAACTGCCATCAGTGCTGACCACTGTGTAGTTTTGTACGTAAAGAAAATAATCTTTGGTATCCTTTTTTCCCCAACTGTTGCTCTAACGTAACGTTAGCTCGTCATGGCTCTCTCCTGAAACTTGACTGGATGCTGTCGAATTGGTCCAAACTAAGTCGATCTAAGGAATTAAGTGTCGACTTGCTGAGAATAAATAGTGTTAATGCTGGTTGATACAAGAAATGAAGGGAAGTTCTTGTCACACTTTTTGGCTTTTGGCTTTGGGAAAGATTTTAAGTTTTTTTTAAGTCAAAGGGCTGAAGTCTAAGTAAAGTCATGAATTATTGGTGTTTCAGTCAAGTTGCAAGTCTTCTTGATTTTGTCGTGTCTAAAGTCATAAAAATTCTGACGCGATTCTGAGTCAATGTCATGTGACATGGATATGTATAGATATGTATATATGTTTAGATAAACTGTACTTTTACTTGAATACATTTGCTGATGATACTTATATATTTTTATTTCAGTAAAATTTTGTTTGGGATTGATCTCTTTTAATGGAGTTCTTTGCCACTTTTTCTTGAAACTGAAAGGGAGACACTACAGCTATATTAAGTAAACTATTTACAAGATATCAACATGAAACTTCCCCAGTTGATTATTACATTAAGACAATCATTTCTGGTATTTAAAGTTTTCCGCAATATTCTGTTTAAAAATGAAAATGAAGCATTATCTACTTGAATTTGCACTTTTTGTATTAATTTCTAGAACAGAAATCAAATCTAAAATAAACACAGAAATTTATATTTTCCGCTTTCTTTTCACCAGTCTGAAAGAAGATGTGCTGGAACCAAGATACACCTGGCCTCGCCTGAATACTTCCTGAACGACTTCATTTCTTCACATATTACGTGTTTAATTAGTAATCTAACAGGCAAATGATTAGACTGATATGTTAATATTCTTTACTTTACCTTATGATACTACATCTCAGTGCTAAGCAGTCAGAGAATACTGATGAAAAAGATTTCATTTTGTTAAAAAGCAGGAAGTAAGAAGAGATAGGGTTCAGGTGTGTGTTTTATCTGATCTCTGTGTTATCTGGAACACATCCTCGTGTCGGGTGAACATGGACAGCAGACTCCCAGCGTCACAGGTCTCTGCATCAACTCCTAGAGGATCCTGTGACAGAAACAGAAGAGAGGAGAGGTGAGGTGTGTTCACAGAAGAATAAATATTCCACCTGAATGAGAGTGAAAAGCTTATTACACCACTGCGGCTCTTTGGTTACTTAATGAGTCAGTCTTCTGGCTCTATCACCGCATTATCCTTTGCTTGCTGAGTACCTCAAACATCAAGAAAGACATGTCTGAGAGCTGTGCAGAGTTTCAGCTGTCAATCTTTAAAACTTTTTCCTTTTTCCTGAGAAAGTGTGGAGTCGCAAAGAGCTCATACTGTGATTTCACAGACACACCCACAACTTAGGGCTTCAAGCAGCCATTAACCACAAACCAATTACGTCCCTTGTTGAGCAGCAACTACTTCTTGATGATTACTGCGGTTTACAATGCCTAATGAAAAGTTAATAGTGAGCACATTCCTGCACCTGCCAACGTCTCAGCTGAGGTGAAAATTGTTGAGAGTGGGTGAATTCAGGATTAAAACCACAAAGCATTTGAGTAAAATCCTCCATATTCTCCCCGTTAACCCTTTGAAATCTGAGCAAATTGGCTTTATTTCTTTGCGAAACATGGGAAGAAGGCAATGAGTAACGAAAGAAGAAATGACCCAAATATTATTAAGAAATTAGTACAAATAAAAGAAAAATTCCTGAAAATTATTTTTGAAAAAAAAAAAACCACAAAAGAAATGACCATTAAAAAGGTGCTTAAAAAATAACATTTTTATAATGTAATTTTAAATATTATACATTGAATTTTTCCCTAGCTTTTTTCTTTTTTTTCCCTAGACATTTTTTCCAGCTATTTAAACATATTTTTCTTAATCAACTAATTTCTTACGATATTTTAGGAAATTGCTTATTGCCTTTTCCCATGTTTTTGAAAGAAATCACACCAATTTGCTCTGGGGGGGGTCAAAGGTTTAAATACTAATCAAAGGCATCCGAAAGCACAAGACAAGCAATTTCAAAGGTTTCAAAGGATTAAATACTGAACCTACACATTTAGCAAAAAGGAACCGATCATATACACAAAAAAAAGTTTTGCTTTTAATTTATCATCTAAAAGGCAGTGGAAATTGTTTGGGATAACACTCCACACAATGAGCTGTGACATCTTCATTGAAAAATGATTGATTGGGCTGCCAGGGAGAGAGGCTGTTTGAGAGACAGATCGCTCAAACAGCCAAGCTGTAAAAGCCCAATAATATGATGAATGGTCTATTTACCTAACAGATGAGGAGAGACTTGCATAAGATTAAACGTGTGCTTTTGGACGTGTTCTGGTCACAGAATAGATAGAAATTTGAATAATATGTCTGTGTTCTCTGTCAGAGTGCAAGTTGGAAATGAATTTAAGTTGCGGGTGATTTTTGCCTGCGCGTAATGCGCCTTGGCTCATTTATCACAGCGGACTGTGTGGCAGCAGGGAAAAAAAATGGGTTTATTGATCATGATATTATTCTTCATACCTTTGTGGATTTCCACCTGCACACATCAGACAAACAAAAGCCCTAAAGAGTCCTCGAATATCACGAAAAGTACAGATATTTGTGATTAATTCACTATAAATTGAATTCATTTCTTTCTACACAAAGAAAGATTGAGCCACATTAACACTACGGCAAAACCATTATTAGTACGCATTATTCTCCTTCACTGGAGGCCTCTGAGTCTATATACCCATGTATCATAAACGGACCATTTAACTCTTATAACTTGCACAAACTGTATCTAAAGTCAAGCCACTAATCACTTAACCAAACAATGTCTCTGAGGATTGAGCGCACATGTTGATATAGTGACCCAATTTTTTACCCATAGCATCTATAATTGATGTGCAATAGATGTAGCAACCTCAGATCTGATAAGGGCTTGGCTCTGATGGATCTCCAGATAGGCTTTCGTGGGGGGAACAGATGTAGAATCGTGCATGAGAGAGGGATGGGGTTGCCTGTGATCGTTTCCACCCTGCAGCGAACAAAATAGCCCTCATATATCCCTGTAATCTGCATTAGCGGCGGAGCACAAGCCAGGAGACAGCACAGAGGGGGATGAGTAATGGGGCTACCGCTGATTTGGCAGGCCTATATTACACCTCAAAACTGAGGCATGCCCAACTGGCGAGAATATGAAATGAGGATGTCACAAATGAACATCATCCCCCCAGAACGCAGTATTTATCAGCCTATATTACACCCCAAAACACGTTTTGAGCGAGCTACGGGCTATTTGTACTTATTCTACATTCTTCCAGCGGCTTCAGTAACATTTCACTGAAATAGTGCTGCTCGCTGTGTTGGAAAGAAACTAAGTACATTTACTCCATTTAAGTGCAATATGACAGTTATAATCTCCATTTTATGCTACTTTATACTGTACTACTACTTAGCACTACTTGATTCAGCGGGAGAAGATGTCCTTTTTACTCCACGAAATTTATTTGACCAATGTAATTAATTAGCATTTTAGAACTGAAAATATTAGTATTAAAAAACCATTCTGAAAAATGTAAATGTAATAAAAACATAGTATTAAACAACCAAGTAGGCCATCAGTGTCGTTGGACGTTTATATTTGGTTGTATAAACTTTGTGACGTAGAATGACCAAAATTCAATGTGCGTCAAATTCAATTTAAGATAGAGTACTGATGACAGATGACAATGACATTTTATTGGTTTTAAGTTGTGTCTTCAAGTAACCAAAATCATCTCTTACCAATGGCATCTCGACGTAAGAAAACTCAATTTAGTCATGAGGTATCAAAAGCAGCAAAATGTCATAATCCTAATGTTCACACAAGATGAACTTCTGACATTGTTAGACATTTAAAATTTAATGTCTGTCTGACAAAAGAGTCCAGCATCTATCTGATGTCACATTGACGTCTGTTGCCAGGTGGTCAGTGGTGCCAAACTTTGTAAGCTTGTTACATTTTACAAAAAAGCAATGTGTGCTGACAAGACCACAGACTGCCTGTCTGAGTCACTTCACAATCCCTCAGATTTATTTTGGGACCCTTTGGAGGGAAATTATCTAGTAAAACTAACTCCACCTTGACCAGCTACAACAATACAGTTTTTAGTCAGGGGGCAGCATATCCTCATTAATATTCTTTATATGATATTTTTGGAATTACCACTCCCAGTTACATTAGGTTTAAGGAAAAGACTCGTGGTTGGGCGTCGTGTGATTACATTCATTATGCAATACAACATGGCATGGTGACATGATGATACGTATTTCAGAAACTCAAAATAACTTCCTGACCTCAGCCCTGATCTCCTACGTCAAAGTCCTGCGTTTGTTTGACACATCCACCGCCCTGTCCTTTTCCCCTATGTGGACTTATTACACTCTTTATTCTACGTTGCCTGATTTTCTCCTTTCCTCCCGTCACATGAGGAACAACAGCTTGCAACACATAGATCACGTGATCACAGTCTCCATCCTCATGAAACTATAGGGCTATACAAGAAATTATAGTGCATTACTTTTTGTAGCTGTATGAACAAACAGTGAATGAGAACATCCTACACAGGGGCCATTTTTTCTGCAAAACAGGAGTTTTTTACTTAAATTTTAGTGCATTTAGGATGTAACACTTCTGCACTTTAGTAATTGAACATTTTTACATTTTGGTGCAGGTACTTTTTCTTGAGTAGAAGGTCTGAGTACTTCTCCACCTCTGGCTTCTCTTGACTGGCACGCTCTCTATTTCTGCCCAGCTCTCAGTAGGTTGTGGAATGAGTAATCACCCGGCATTGCTTTGGCATCTTCTGTCTGAATTACAACCCCCCCACCCCACCCCCAACAAAAAAACGAAGCCAGGAGCAACTATCTGACTGACTGGCGAGAGTATGAACACAAGCCCAGAGCCAGGGCAGGAAACAAATGCTTGTGTCCGGCAGCCACGATGGAGTGTATACACACTGAAACAAATCCCATCCAAAATAAAGTGTATTACGAATCAAACCCAAAGGGGAAAAGCAATTAGTTACATCTACTTTATGCCTTTATAACTTTCTTACTTCTGAATCACCCTTAACAGAAAAGAAAGAGGCAGCAGAGTCATTTCTAAAGGAATATTTTTCAATTATGAGAGTAAATTTTGCAAGACAAGAAACTCTAGCTGTAACCCAAATAGGAGAAATCTTTTCATCTCATCTCAAACAGAGCTAAATCCTAAGAAGTGAGGATATAAAATGAGAGCATAACAAACACAGCGCCTGGCATTAAACTCTTGTAATGGCTTGTAACAGGATATGCTTACTTGCTATCTGAAATTAAAGCATAGATATTACATCCCTTGAGGCCAATCAAGTAGTTATGTGTATATTCTGCTGGGACATTAATGTACTCCTACGAACCGGGTGTTTGTGCCTCCTTGTTTGTGTGTGTGAGAGTAGTTTAATTTCCTCTCATAATTCATGGTTTCCCACATTAATAGATTGATTCTGGTGCGCTTGTGTTTCTATTTACAATTAAAATATCTCATAAACAAAACACACAGCTCAGGGCCAGAATACAGTATCTGCACTCTGCTAAAGTTGTTGTTTTTGCTCCACTTTGGGAAGAAATTACCAGGAAGAGAGAGAAAGCAACGGAACAAATGGTGCAAAACTTTTTACTTCTTCATCAGATGCAAGCAACTCATTTAATCAACACTGATGGCTGAAAACATCAGCATATGGTGGCATTAAATTTACATCATGGAGTGATGTGCAGCAGGAGCGTCTGCACATCAACATCAGCTTTCTCTGCAGCCTTTACAGGATATGTACGTATGCAGGCTGCTGTTGCGTGGCTTTTCATTATCTAAGCGACAAATCAGCAAAATGGAAATGCTGAAAAGCTGAGAATAATAGGAATAATAAGTCCAAACAATAGGAGCAGAAGTGCTAGCTCGGATAATAAGTCCAGGAAGATGAAAAGGTGTATGACTGTGTCCATTCAAACCTAATCCTTCATTGTGCTTTTCAAAGACTTTCATTAGACAGCCCACTTCTACAACAGCAATATCAGCCTTTATATGTACAACACACATCAACTACAGGTTCTTGTGTCATTAGGACACCGGCATCTTCATTAGGTTATTGTTAGAGTGTGCATGTGTGATATTCCCTCTCCGGTAACCTTTATACTCCCACTGATAGCCTCTAAGTTTCTGCTGCTGCTGTTTTTTATCCACTGCAGGGGTATTAGAAAATTGCTTTTTCCATTTCACGTGTCTCTACGCTAAAAAAAGTGCTTGTGGAAGCATTTTGCGACCGAGTTGAAGATTAACTCCCGACTCCCTGTTCGAGTGCAACATCTGACTGACCTGCAAAGGTGAAAGGTGTCGTTAATGTGCTGCACCACTTTGTGAGATGTCCTTTATTTAGAAAACGTAGGTGTAGCACGGGCGCTGACAGCAAATTGGATTGAGTTATTACTGCTATTAGATAACTGCATATTGTTGCATTAATGTAATTAACACTAGTTAAGTGTTAAAACGCATTTCACGAAAGGCCTTAAAGAAACAGTACACCCTATAATCAAAATAACATATTTTTCCTTTGACCTTTACTACTTTTTTATCAATCTAGCTTTTTTGGCAACTTGACGCATAGTGAGTGACGTTACACGTCAAACGATGATGCTCTAGGTAACCTTTCAACATCTGTGGACAATTGGAAACCCAGGGACAGCGCATAAATTTACACTAGTTACATGCATTGTCTTTACAGGAAATGTTCAAATTCTGCTTGTTAAACAAAATAAACTTAGAACATTGGTTTTGCCAAAAAAAGCACCTGATTAGGTTGAGAAAAAAATTGCGGTTTGGCTTAAAATTTGTGTGTTTGTCACTAGCATAAAGTAACATCGACATATGGCACTTGTGTCGCTAATAACTTAGTTGACACCTGGTTTCACACAAACAGTGATCCCTTAGGGTGAAAGTCTGGAATATGTTTGACCCATCCACTTCCCCGTCCACTCTTTGCAGATTTTCTTGTTGTTTATAGTACGGCAGCCCAGTGTGTCTGATAATGCTGCTAAAGGGTCCATTTTTGTGTCTGTATCTGACAAATTGGGAGTGAGACCGGGTGGGCATTACCAAATGAGATGTCTGCCTTTTCATGAATTTAATAGAACTAGATGGCACTCAGCTTGTGGTGCTCAAGGCACCAAAAAATGCAATTTTAAAACTCAACAGCAATGTTCCTTTCCAGAAATCATGACCTGGTTATTTGATAATCCACAGACCTTGCTGTAAGCACTTTCATGTAGGAACTATTTTCTTTCTATCCAACTAAAAACTGTATCACTGTGCAAAAAAAGAAGTGTGCATCTACTTCCCTTATATTCAAGAGAAGGCAGATATCTCTATGACTGATATCTCCAGCACTCGCCAACTTACACTAAAACAATCTAGACTGATAAACAAGACTACATGGAGGAGGAATCACATATATTTTTTCATTTGAAGTGAAGTGTCTCCTTGAACAGTAATACAAAACATCAAACCTCACAGAACTTACTCAAGCAAATAAAGCCAGGATAAAAAGGGTAAGAATGCTACTGTCCTTTCTATATTACTGTCTGATGGTTTTGCCGATTTTTTTTCTGATATAGTAACTGTAACCGATTGTCTGCCAGTTATTGCACATTTCCTACTCAGCTTATTGGCTGCTTTTTTAAAAAAATTTAAATACCTTTATATTCTCTTAATATGCTTAATATTTCGGCTGCTTTCTCCTGTTGTAATATTGCTTTTTGGTTTTAATTGTTGTTTTAATGGTCAGATTAACATCTAGCCATGGGGGAACCGCTCAAAATGAGCCTTTTGGCTAACAGTGTCACATCTGAAGTGGAAGTAATATTTATCGGTGATTCCTATCTAAAATAAATAGAACGAATTGAAATATTTGATAAAATGTCATGAGAACATAGTAATGATACAGCATACATTAAAAATATGGCTTTCTGTGGAACCTAAGGTATACAGTGTGTTATCTAACCTGGTAGCAACCTCAAATTAGTGTCTAATATGATTAAACTGATGTAGTCTGTTAATGCTGTTTGAAAAAGACCCCATACGATGTAGATTATAAGGTATTCTTTGGTTCATGTTCAGCTCACTGAGCAAAATAAAGGCTTACTTTCTTCTCGCCACTGTGTGTCCTTTAATGTAAAGATAGGATGTTTATGTAGGGCGGCAAAATGAAGAAATTATTAATGATCTAAAAATCAAAACCACCCTCCCAAGTATGCAACAAATCACCCTTATCTGCTGCGTCCTTTCTCTTTCTCTCCCGCTTTCATTACTCACTGAAGGTTTTCTCTCTCCCGTTGACTCCAAAGTGAGAACATTTTCATGAAGGCAATAAAACGCTCATCAGTAGAGGCCTGAAATTATTTTTTAATATGACGACATTTTAATGAGGACTGAAGGAGATGGCTGGTTTGGCTGATGGCAGCGTCTCTTTATCAATGAGTGGCAGGGAGGAACTAATGGCAGTAAAACAGACAGGCGGCTATAGTCTCTCTCTCTCTCTCTCAGCATGTGCCAATGTCTCTCTCTCACAGCACTTTATATTCTTTATTTGCAGGAATTAAAGTTTGCCAAAATTCAAGTAGAAGAAATACACAAAAACGTTGTCACTGTAACTGAGGATACTGTACTTGACCTTTCTTGGACAGTTACACACTCTCCGTCCGTCTTTTCTCCATCCCCCTCTCCCCCAAAGTGTTTACGTGTTTTGTCATTGATTGGAATTTAATCTGAGGACTTTACAGTTTAGCTGCTCAAGAAAACCTGTCAGATGTGAGCGCTGAGATGAAGTACGCTGCCAAAAGGTCGTCTTATTGGACTGGAGAGGTTATGATGAAATTAAAGATAGAGAAAGACAGGGTTCAGCGTTTGAAATACACAAGTCCACATCAACTTGCCAAAGAAAAACATCCAACACAATCCTTCTCTGTGATCTGCATTGATATTCAGGGTTTATTAAGTAGTTTTTCATGTTCAATGCAAATTACACGCCCTTTGTGAGGATGACCCAAACCTCAAAACTGTAATACAGCTGAGACATGTTGTAAATTAATGTCACAAAAGGTGAAAGTATATATATTGCTGCCAAGATGTGCTAAATTGCTGTCAGACTGTGTTTTTGAATGTGACTTTCACTTGAAGCTTTGAACCTAATGAGTTGTCAAGCAAAAGAACAACAAGGCTTTGAAACTGTACGAAAGTTATGATAAGCAGCAAATTAATGTCAGAATAATGTCACTCATTACATGCTGTTATATAACACAGTGTGATAAGTAAAGAGCTTAATACCTATATTACACACTGCGTTGCTTTTTGTTTTTATAATGAGAGTTTCATTTTTATGATCTTCCGCCAGCGAGTGGTCAGACTTGGCTGACTTTGCCGCCCAAGGTCGGGACGAAAGTGGTTTGTGGAGGAGAGCCCCCTGCCCACCAGATGCTAAACTAAACCACTTCTCTGCCTCCTTCCTCTTTTTACCATACAAGGTCGTCTCATGCTGGCTACGCCTCCGCAATTAGCATGCAGCCTGTGGCGTGGCCTGTCTGGCGGCGAACGCACGAGCACGGCGCCCTGCTCTCCTAATGAGATGCCAGTCAGTGAGGGTGCCTGCGGGACTGTGAAAAGCGGGGGGAGAAAAAAAAAAAAACCTCCCAGGGTGTTTATGCACCACCTCATGGGTGGTAGAGGAGACTATTGAAGTGCATACAGCCGGCCCGGGCAGGGCAAGCAACTAATTTTACATAACACACTATTTGGCACTTATGCTTTCATCCAAATCATGGTGCTCTACCATGAATGCATGTGCTTTTAGCACCGGTAGCCCCAGCGGCATTGTAGCCCCAACCCTTGCTTTGCTTTGAGCTTTACGGGACATCACCGATACAGAGACACACCGAGTGGTCAAAGTGGTTGTGGATTCAACAGCTGTAGACACAGAAAATAGCCAATGGAGTTACAAAAGCAAAAGGTTTTTCCCTACTTTGAATTCCCATTGCATTACAGCAAAAGATAAAAGACATGTAACAATCATATGTTAGCAGACAGTCCTTATAGGGGCGGTTCACCCCCAAATCAGGCATACAGACATTGTTTTTATATGTGGTTTTGTTTGTAATCCATGTCATTGGGTTTTTGTGAAGCCAAAGACAATTTTCCAGACTTTGGACAAATAAAGATCAAATCTAACTTTATCCAATCTAATCTGATCTAATCTGATCTAATCTAATAAGTATCTTTCGTCTTACCTGTAGTACTATTTATTAGAGCTGTGCAATTAATCAAATTTCAATTTTGATTACGATTTTGGCTCCCCTCGATTTTGAAAATAAGATAATCGAGATAAAACCATTTGTGCAGCACGATGAGTTTAAGAGCATTGCTCTTGTTTTGTCTTTTATTTTGTAAATGGAGCACACCCTTTCCTAGTGCTTTGCCCATCCCACCAAAGTCCAAACAGAAGTGCTCTGCATATTTGAAACTTCAGTGTCTCATTTTGGATCCAGACAGTGTGCGCAGCGAGAGAGAAAGCATGAGTGACAACAAGTGCGAGCGGGGAGAGCAGATATGTGCGTGCTGGTGATGGTGACGGTGGTGCTTCAGCGAGAGGAGCAGAGAGTATGACGTCATACACAGCTGTGTGATGAGTCAACAGTTGAGGCTGTTTGTCAGAGAATAAATGCTATAACTCTTAAAGACCCGAAACACGTTCCCATGTCTAGCTCACCAGTTGCTGACTAAAGTGACAGAAGTTAGCCCCAAAGTCAGCAAGCTAATTTAGCCCTTTAGATGGACTGTTACGGTGGACCAGCTTTTCTCATTGTAACGATACTCCCAGCTGCTTCTATACAGATAATGGAGAAAAGTCTGTCTGCTGAGTCTCTCCTGAGTTAGTAAAACAATCATTGATCCTTACTCAAATTCATTTAGCTGTTACTGATACAGTTACTGTTATGTATTGTCACATTATATTAATTGGGATAAGTTTTATTATTACGTGAATGTGAACAAACTAATCAATCAAAGTAATCGTGATTATTATTTTTGCCATAATTGAGCAGCCTTACTATTTATCAATCTAGATTGTTTTGATGCAAGTTGCTGAGTGTTGGAGATATCACCTGTAGAGATGTCTCCCTTCTCTTCTGTGAAATGGAAGATGATGGCATCCTCCCTCAAAGTACCAAAACAATAAATTTGAAAAACTCATCAGCAATGTTTCTTTCCAGAAAACATGACCCATTTAATTTTTTTTCCTACCGGATCTGCCAACTGTGGTAACTATGCAGAAGGAATCCTGTAGTTTGACACATATCAAAAACAATCTAGAAAAATAAATAGCACAACGGGTAAGATAAAACATCTGTATTTTTAATTTAGGGATGAATTATCCCTTTGAAATTACAACATAATATGGATAAGTTTGGATGTCCTCCATAAAATTATGAGCATCAAACACTTATTTTCTTGGCTTTTGCTGAACTTTCACACACCACTTTGTGTGTTCTGCATCATTTTATGGTGTAAATGTGTTGTCAAAATAAAAGTCCTCTGCTACATGTTTTTATTGGGGTGGACAAATGTTCTAAATACTGAGGGGGTGTCCTCTGTGTCCCACCGGATAGCTACACCTATAAATACAACTGTCAAAGAGGTGATAAGTAAAACTATAAGAACACAATTATGTTTTGATAAACCCACAGCATCAACAGGCTTCTCTGACAACTGGTTTAAGTGCAGAGTTAAAAAAAAAAAAAAAATTAACATCTAGATGGCATTTGACAGCATTTTCACCCCACCAAAAAAAAAAAAATGGAAGAAACATCCATGCGCCCTACGGTGATAAAATATTAATCCCAGCACTGGTTATCTTATTACTGCATATTAATAGTGCCTCTGTGCAGATCTAGCTGCTTACATACAGTGTGTACTGTTCCTTACCACAGCATGAGGCATAAAAATCACAAAGCACATTTTCCTACAGTGAGGAAGTCATTATAATGCAACTCTAGTCTCTAGTGCTGCCTACGGCAAAAAAAGAAGCTTTTAGGATGCGTGTGTATCTGTTTAAAAACTTAATCTCAATGCAAAAATGCACCAAATAGCTGCTATTAGGTGCCATTAAAGCCATAATATGAACAACATTACCTCTATATGAAACAGAAAGAGCAGTCTCTCTTCACAAAGGCAAACAGAAAGGTTTTGTTTCTGTGTCAGATCTGGGTCTGTTCCTCTGAGGCGTTGTGTACACACACTGTGCCATGTTTTGACCCAAATTGCTTCTTTTTTGCAAAGGGGATTGATGTAACTAGGCCTTTGGAGGGATCTGTGCTAGATGTTTTACCTTGTTACATGGAATTTTCTTTAAGTGATTTTGTTGTGGTTAGATAAAAATCTTTCCTAAATGCCAACACTTCTCTGTTTGTTGTCTGTCTGTCTGTCTACATGGTAAAAAAAAAAAGACACTCACACGGGATGAGCAGTGTACAGCTGATCATACACATCTTAAAACAGCCCTGGGGGTTAAAGACGTGAAGCAGCGACATGCCTCACAAAGCCTCGGTGCTTGCTAATGGCCCCCTGTTTGTAATGGCATCCGTATAGCACCGCTTGACGAGCTGCCAAAGGGGGTGTTCTGTTATTGCGGAGCCAATCACCCACTAAGTATTTGCTGGCTCCTATTTCCTCTCTGCTAATGTGCGAACCTCCCCAATGCCGCAGCTAAATCGACTCTTTACGCCTGACTTGTCACCCTGCAGCGACGCACAGAGAATCCCAAAGATGCATCGGCAGAGGGCAGCCCGACGTCTCTGTTGCCATGGATACGTCTATGGGTAGGGATGTGGCTGGCCGGGTTATGATGCTTTTACTGCAACCCTAAATCATGGAAAGCGATGGTGTTCGATGATTAGGGTGATGAAGCTGACGTGACCTTTGCAAGGGTGTTGTTAGGCAGTGATTGCTCACTTTAATGTGTCTTTGGATCCACGGTGTCAGATGATGTGACGTGGGCGTTGTGTTTGTAAATTGCCTCTCAGTAATAGCTGGATTCATTGGATCTAGCTCAAAAAAAGCCAGAGGTGGAAATTGTACAAAAAAATCTCCCACTTAACTAAAAGACAAAAAAAAAGAGCTCAGCAACAACTGTGGTGATTTATTAATTGCTGTAGTAATTTTTAGAAAGTAAAATGCAGAACACTCTGGTGCATGCTTCTTTGATGAGAAGATTTACTGCTTTTCTTTGTCTTATATTACAGTGTTCAAAATATTTTGGGGGGTTTGTACTTTTAGTTGGGCAAAACAAACAATCTTAATATGTCACTTTGGGCTGTGGAATATTCTTTTTTTCTTTTTCTTTAACTGTTTTCTGATGTTACCTAGACTACATAAGTAATCGGGATAAAAAAAAATCATTTGTTGCAGGAACACAAAATCTTTTTGAACAAAAAAATATTATACATACAGCAGGCTTAAAATCAAAACCAATGCGGAAGTGCCAAAAACTGCAATGTCAGAAAAACAAGACGCTGACGCCGAATTGTCGCACTCAAGACTTAAAAACAGAAGTCCACAAACCAATGGGAAGATGCCACTGTAGCCGTGTCTATTATTTTATACAGTCCATGACTGAAAGCCCACTTCACAAAAAGAGTTAAAGCCTCCACTTTAGTAGAAAGCTATTTTTGTAAAAACAGCTTGTATATTTTTTTACAAGTAGCCTATAAAAAGCTCAATCAGACCAATATAATGATAATATCTTAAGATATAGAGCTTTGTGAGGGACCCAACCGAGCTGTCACTGCATGTCAATATGACATAAGAAAGACGCTGGACTCTTTTGTCAGACACACATTGAATTTTGGTTAAAATATAAAACCCTGGCTGACAAAATTTCAAATGTCTATCCATGTTAGAATTTCATGTGTGTAGACATTAACAATATGATGTTTTGCAGAAATTGGGTTTCTGCAAAACTGAATGCTGTTATACGACACCAAGATGACGTTGGCATTAATTATGTAGACATTAGAGCCAGTTAAGTTGCATTTCTAAGGACACTTTGTAAAAAAGTGTTTGGCCAGTTACATGATGACTACAGTTAATATAATTCTGTGATGATTAACTCTCAGTCCAGCAGTTTTCCCAACGGGATAAATCTCATGCCGAAAGGGAAGTTTGTATAGATTTTTACAGCCAGGTAGCAATGTCAAACTTAAAAGTGCACCTGCACGGTAAACTGAAAGGTGCCCTGTTGATAAGAGCAGCAAAAAGCAAAGCTAAGAAAGTGAGAGGCAAATAAACCCCGAAAGATGTGAGTCCTCAAGAGGTCTGTGAGGGAATGAGTAATATGTGAAAGCGAGTCGACGGCTAGAAAGCCCAGACATACTTTGCCCCCCGTTATCGGCCCGCGCAGATGTGCCTCAGCCTTCTCCACAGCGTTCCCATTCGCCACATCCATCACAGAAGTGCACCTTGGGAGATTGAGAGGATGGTGCAAGCGCCAAGCCCACCATCTGCCGTCGTTTAGAAATAAATGACAGGCCCAAACCTAGTGGGAGCCCGTCTCATTCCACTGCCAGCGCCGGTGCGGTGACGGGTCCGCCCAACCTTCCCTTTTCCCTGAAATCGATGTGTGAGACCCCTGCCAGTCATGCTGGAGTGTGCCTCGGAGAGAGACTTGGAGTGGATTTGGTCGGTGAAGCACAGCCCTTTACTCAGGGGAGCGGGCAGGTGGAACAGCGTGGTGAAACCAGCTGTCTCCCCACTGATTACAGCAGCCAACATAGAGAACTGGAGAGCTCATAGACTCGAGGTGGATCCGACCGGAAAGCGGCTGAAGCTCCACTTTATTTGATTAGAGGTTTATTGATGATCTAAAGATAAAGAAACTATCTCTTACAGCAAGCTGGGAGTTTATGGGCTGGCTGTGGGTAGGGCTTTTATTCCAACACATTCCTACTAATTGATATTTCACACATGCAAAGTGTGCAAAGTCCACTGCAGAGAGAAACAAAACTGTGCAATTTAGCAGTTTTCCCAAGGTGGAGATTAAATAAAATTAAGTAGTCAACCGAACCAAATGGACAATCCAGCTACTGTGCAAATGATAAATGAAGCCAAAAGAATCATAAAACTAACACAGACATAACCCTCATCAGGGAGAAAAACTACAACCATGGTATCATTTGCCTAAAACTAAAAAAAAAGCTTTCCACTCCTTGTCTTTAATCTCCTGGAGGATGATTTCCTCAAGCTTTTCTTTGCCAACTGTAAGAACAGGCAAAGTATTACTTCACTGAGTTCTCGTACGTGACAGCTAATATAAGTTTGGCCCCAGAACTGAGACGGGAGGTAGACTTTATTAATTTCATGGATTTGGAAATGAGCCATGGTGATAAGGCTATCACTCTCTTATCTTGGGATGGCGGGGGCGTAATTAAGCCGATAGCCGGCGATGATGAGGAAGTGGTGTGAAAAAAAAAAAAAAGCCTTGGGGATATGAGGGCGGAATCTTCAGGGCTCGTTTACCAGAGGGATGATTAGATTGGCACTTAATTGCCACCTTTTTCTATTTTTAGGGTGGGAGGTTTTCTTATGAGGCTCTCTCCCCCACGTCTTCGATTTTTTTTCCTGTGGTCAAGGTCAGTTTAAAGAATAGTTCGATTGTTAAATGGGCTGAGGGCTGAGTCAAAGGGGTATGTGGCGGTTTAGATCGAGGAGAGGGAACATGTCCACCTTCCTTGGCTGTGTGGATATCTGGGAGATTGGGGTCAAGAGTAGTTGGACTGCAGTTTAATAGACAGAATGTTTGCTAGAAATGGCTAAGTTTCATCTCTTGAACTTTTACCAAGAGCCTCAGACTCTGATAATTGTTTTGTAGCAACAAAACAGGGTTACAAATCAGTTTTTATTGATTCCACGTCTCACTGTCTCGCTGTACTAAAAAGCCTGAGTCAAAGCCTGGACATCTTCTGAATCCTATTTCATGTCTGATAATGACCAGGACGACCTGAGCACAGCTTCAGAAAATAGTTTCAATATTCTCTCTGCAGTGGCTGGGGTAAAACATATAAAATATACTTCACTCCAATCCGAATCTGTAGCACAGAGAATGAGTGTTTAAACTCCTGTACTCTTCACTGACAATTACTGCCAGAGTGATCAAGACAAAGGCAAGGAGTTTCCCAGAGGGCAGCAAAAGTGCCCTGATCTCAGGCATGAAAATGTTATATTATAAAGTGTGAAACCACAACTGAGAGGCTGAAAGTCTTCACTGGGCTTGAAGTCGACCTGAGCCAGCAATGGTAAAAAAATAAATAAATAAATTGCTGCTCTAACTCCAAAGTCCTGTGAAGTTCAGTCACCTTTAGTATTTGCACTTCAGTGATTTCATGTTTCCTACTGAATTCACGGTTCGACTGCATACTTTCATACAAGAAATCAAAGTTCTTGTTCCATCACAGACCAACCGGCCAGTCTCACTCCCAACTCGTCAAATACCAACGCTTGGTCACTGGCAATCACCATAAGATACCACCGAATCGAGGCACCCTTTAGCTGTGGTTTGAGACACAGCGGCAGGCAGTGGCATTTTTTTTAAGCACCAAGCAACCAAAGTATTATGAAAAGCAAGAAAGTCTGCAGAGGAGGTGGATGGGTCAAACAAACTATGGACTTTCACTTGGGAGAACTCTGTAAGTGTCCTAAAACTCAACCAAAAGAGTTTTTTAAGGACAACGCAATGTGTCAAGTCACGTGATGTTGCATTATGTTGGTGACAATCGTACTAATTTATTCTTTTGTGGCCTATAGTTAAGGAAGTAAAAAAAATTAAACATAGGTAAAAAACATTTTACCTATGTTGTAATTTTTTTTTAAGAAGACCATTCACTTAATGAGCAGAAACTGTACATTTCCTGTGAAAAAAGGGAGTTTATTTTGAAAAGACGCAATGTATGTAACAAGCTTAAATTGACAAGCTGTCCCTGAGCGCCACAAACTGATGCTGGAGGGATACCTGGAGCGTCATAGTTTGACATGTAGGGCCACTGACCAAGGGTTGCTATTTGACGAGTTGGGAATGAGAACATGTTGTACAGACAAACCTTAATGTTCACCTTAATCAAGCGTAATTTTGACCTTTCCCAAATCTTGTACAAAATCATATAAACAAGTATTTAAGTTGCCTAACCTAAACTATATCTCCACCATATACTAGCTAGACTTCTTGCTATTACATGTTTTTATAACTTTAATCATGACATAGTTGCCATGTGCATCAGTATTGTAAAAAGAGAAATTTACTGTAGTTGGTATTGGATAAAAACATTATTTTATTTTATCTTATTTATAACTGTTTGATATCAAAATTCCTGTCTGACAATAAAGTTAGGTTTCATTGTATATGTGGTCTGTCTGAGTTTGCACTTTGAAAGATGCTAAACGTATAATGTTGGTGATATTCTTTATATTTTTTCTTGTCAAGAAATCCCCATATAAAAGGCCAAAACCAGCAATGCTAAAATACTTTGAGACTTGCCCCTTTGTTTCTATTGGAGGTGTAAATATTTCAAAAGTATTCATAAATATATATACTTACTTTTTTATGTCTAAATGCTTTCCTAAAACAGCTGGGTACTGTAGTTTTCGGCACACATTTTCAAACAGGAGTAAATAGTGAATTTGTCGGGGACTACGATCAGCTGCAGATTGATACACATTAGAAGCTTGGGAGTATTTACAGCATCAAGGCAGTGTATTTGACGTTGTTATCAAAATAAACTACAGTCCCAATGTTTATTGTAACAAAGGAAAATGTCAGCCAGTGCTACACTGTGGCTCACTGATGTGTTTCTGGACAATAATAGAGCTCTATAGCACAAAGACACAAAGACTTGTTAGTTGGACAAATTCATTGTTTGTCTTGTTTTTCATGGGATTTGTTGACATTTGCCAATTATGGTGTTTCTAATTCTAGCTGCGAAGTAGTTGTGCAACACCTCTGAGTTACTGGACATAACGAATTATGACTACAGCCTTGAATGCAGTGGCATTTCTTCAGGAATCCTTGGAGTGCAGTAAACTTTGATAGGGTGACTTTAAATTACCTGTCCACCCAGATTTAATTGCACAACAAGAAGCAACGCTCAAAACTAATGAAGACCTTTGTGCGAGACAGATGTGAGCATATTCCTCCGGTGCCCCCTGACACTCTCGATACCTTCCACTGTAAACATCTCAGCCCACAGAAAGGGGCTGCAAATCGGCAAAGCCTGCCGGTAAAACCATAATCCCTGCTCCTCCGACAGATGCACGGGAGAATAGAGTGTTATCACCCTGGTTGACACACTCCTGTGTTTTCTCCCTGCATCCTCGGGGGTTTATCATTCCAGCATTCATTCCATTATCCCCAGCACACCGGGGCTGTCCTCGGAGCAGGGGAACGAGACGACATGTCAGGGTCACAGAACAAAGAGGGAGCATGTCGAGTCGCGGATTAGACTGGGAGAGGAAGTGCAGGGCTTCAGGGGAGGAAATCAAGGAAAAAGGGGGATGCAGGAGGAGAGGGAACATGAGGGATGTACAGAGGGAGACAGAGGAACAACTTCTTTCTTCTGTCACGGCTACAATGTTGATTTCCCCCTCTGCTACTTGTACCTGATGAAACTCCTGTTTTGCATTTACAAATCCTCCTTTGTTGTCTTTTTTCGAAACATTTATGTTTTACATACAAAACCCCATGAGGAAAAGTGGTATTTTTCTTTCAATTCAGTGGACGCTGCTTGCTTTGATTAAGGCTTCTCAAGAGGATGGCTGACACTGTGCAAGGAAGAAGACGTACTGTCGTATAAAAGGAGGTCTGAAAGACTGACACAAGTACAGGGCATGTATTCTAGTTAAATGAGAAACTTTTCTTTTTCCTTTTGTAAAGCATAATTTGAATTATTCCCTCCTCTTTGTCCTCTACCTTCTGTCTCCTAAAATGTCTGCATGGGTCTTATTTTTTTGCTCATTTTAACTAAATATTCTGCAGAAACAAGATCATTATTCTATAATTTTCTTAAGGCGCTTACAAGCCACACTTTTTTTACATTTCGAGTTGCAAGTTATTATTATTCTAATTATTGATTCACCTGCAGATTATTTTCTGTATATAAATGTGATATTTTGTAGGGGTGCGGGAAAATGGATATAGTATATTGCAATATTTTGTCTGGCAATATTTCATCGATACAAAAACACCAAATATCAATATTTAATATTATAATTACTAATGTTGAAACAACAAATTAAAGTTTTGGTTGGTTACTTGAATAATCAAATGAAGTGAGTGAACACAGAAAATGTGTTTTATGGTGGGATAAAAAAATACATGTTGACAGTTTTCTCTTAATTTGCGGTTGAAAAACAGGCAATAACTTGCGTGATACAGCAATATGTTATCGCACTACACATTATATTGGACAACTATTGTTGAAAAATATTGTATTTTGATCAAAGTATCGTGAAAATATTGTATCTGGGGGCCTCTTGTGATTCCCATCTAAAGTATTTTGGAGGGATTTTGACCATTTATAGTAATTCTCAAGTGGTCAAAGTTGCATAAGAGTAGCACTAAAACGTAAATTATCGTATCAATCCAAATATTTCTGCAACAACACGAGACATAATTGAGCCTGAGAATGGCCATCATATACTTCCATCATAATTTTCTAAGCCCTCATACACTCAAAAAAAACCCAAACATGTTAATTAAATATTTATGACTATAAAAGACTTGACAAACAGTGCTTAGCTGCATGTCAAATTAATTTTCAGGTTCCCAGCTTTCAAATTAGATATATCCCTTCTATATGGTATATAGTGTTGACCTTCTATCTCCCCCCAAAGGTCCCCTGTCCTCCCCCCAAAAAATATATTCAGTATATTTAAAAAAAAAATAAGAAAAGCTAAAATTTACATTTGAAACAAGAACATAAGGTGCAGCCAGTGAATTTTTTTAAATTACTAAAGTGATAAATCGATCATCAAAATTGCTTCTGTCGATCTACTAATCGATTTAGCATTTCAGCTCTCATAATATTTACTACCTGTTACACTAATCTAATGCTGCAAATTCATGAAACTTGAGCTTATTCAACTCTTTTACTGACTAATGCCTAAAATCTGAATTAATTCAGTTGTGGGCAGATAGATAATGATTACAAATTAATTCCTTTTAATGTTGAACCTGACTACCAAATGAGGTTGTCTTTGGCTGATATGCAACCTGATACTTTAAATTTAAATTGGAAAGATTTGGTGTTAGAGTGTTCAATCTGAATTTAAAATAGGACTTTTCTTTTTTTTTTTTAATGTGAATCATTTAAAGTTTTCGATACAAAACAAGGTTTCAAAACTATCATAAATATCTTTAACATATAATTCCAAGGTTGTGTGGTGTGTAAATACTGTAATCCATCTGTCGGTAGGTTGTTTTCTTCTTTCAAAGTCTTTCTTTTAGTTAATCAATTATGCACTCAAGCAAAGCATTCTGGAGACACAGACCTAATTTTGTGTTTAACCACAGCAAAGTTGACCTTACCATCTGCATGTAACACACACATACACACACGCAGGTGACACATCATCCCACAATACATCCAAAAAGCTATAAGACGCAGACAAGCACACGCGGCAACCCCTAGATCCCACACTTCATTACACGTCCAGCCATCCCTGACTGGAGTAAATCGATGCAGGATAATAGCCAGCGCCCTCACCCCTCCATCACTCCGTCTCTCCCTCCTCCACCCACTATCCTCCCATCCATCCACCCCCGTTCATACCACAACTCATCCATTCGTCTCGCTGTTTCTACATCCGCACGTTCTTCCATCTCTCCTTTTCTATCCAATCCCTCCATCCAACCCCATATCCTCACATCACCCCGCCATCCTCTCGCGAACAGCCGCCCTCTTCTCCCTCCACCTATCTCACCTGTCTGTTTTCATCCCGGCTGTAGATCATTCCTCTTATCGGGCGCGGCTCCCGTAATACCACTGTCGTATATAACATGTCTGTTGTGATCACTGACAGATGGCCGTGCTGCATTGACAGTAACAGGGATAATAAGTTCATTTTGCATGCGGTTCCGTGTCATTTCCGTCTGTCTGGGTTGCTTCCTATAATTTAGGTTTTGCTGTGTCTCTGGGGAAGGAGGCGTTATTAGTCTGCTGAGGATTCGGCCCGGGTGTTTAAGAATTCCATTTCGTTAAGGGTGTCCGTTTACATGCAAGCCGAGAAGTCGCTGCTGTTACACTTTGTAATGGCTACATTACATTCGTTTAACAAACTAAATTGATACTGCCTTCCAACAGAGGGCTATAAAAGTCGCTGGAACGGTCAAAGTTTTTACAATTCTTCAAACTAGCCTTGGAAATGATTTATTGTGGTTAATGGCCCACTGCAGGGATATTGCATACAATTAAAGCTGTGATCTATTGCGACTAAAAACAACAAAATGGCCTGTCATGCTTGCTTTGTTCACATTCATGAGGTCCAGAAATATTTGAACTGAGGACCCTTAATCATTGATGTTGGGCAATAATCTGCAAAAAGGAGGAAATTAACGGCTTTTATATTTGGTCTTTTGTTTTTGTTATTTATTTTCTATTTTCAATGCGTGTTTCGTAATTCTGAAGCATGTTTAAATGTGCAAGTCAGCACCTTCAAGGTAATTTTAGGCTTCAAAACCACAAAAGGTGGTTTTTAATATGACAGCAGTATTATATTTACACTATAAATTATTACAAAATATGAGTGCTCTTACTCCATGTCTACATCATTCACAACAGGCAAGCGACAACTTCACTTTTCTCTGTCAGCCAAACCAGGTCCTCAAAAACACTGAATAATTTAGAATTAAGCTTTAAACAAGGACTTGATTTGTGATTTGCTAGATTTTCTGGTGACTAAACAATGACAGTGGTTTGAAAGTGGGGGGAAAAAAAGATGATGCATGAAATATTCAAGGGAACTGTGATGAAGTGAGACTCGAGCAAAAAGGAGTACGACAGCTCTCGGATAAAAATCTGACATCAAAGACCCTGAACCTCCCCTGCAATATTTCACACATTAAGGGTGCAAAACATTCCTGTGGCCTGAATCAAAATCACTGCTCACCAGGTATAATACGTTTGCAGAAATTGGTGTTGGTGAACTGCACAACACGCACAATTGAGGATAGAGAGATCTCCCACATGAAAACTTTGACATGTTAGCAAATGCCTGGAAACCTGCAAGTAAATTTCACATTAGTTATTATAAGTTTTGCTTAGTAATAATTCTGTGGTTGTAAAATAGATCATGAACAAATGATGGTTGTGGATAAACGCTCTTTCAACTGGATATTAAAACTCTACAGTGTGTCTGTTTGATGCACAATAGGTATCTTTACATCAGACATGTTGACCAGACATAGTAGGAAAAGCGCAAGTCTTAATAATAACATTAACAATGTCTCTGTTCTATTTAAGTGTCTCAATTAGTCATGCAAGTGTGGTACAGTGAGTCCACATGCACAATATCAAGACTCTGAAACCGAGGCCACACCCACACTATTATGTTTTAGTTGTAAAACAAAAACGATCTCCGTACATGCAAGCGTTTCAGCACTTTATGGTTGTTTGCTTAGTTATAGAAAATCTATGAAGGAAGAGCAGTATTGGTGAAAAAGTAAGACCAGAGATTTTTATGCTTGAACCGTCAATGAGATGGAACTGTTGATGAGAGTAACACCTGAGTATAAGGCGATCAAAGTGGCCAAAAACAGATTGGGTGTTGGAAAGCAATATGGCGACATATTAGAGCAGAAAAGGCCCATGGCGATGGAAAGAGTACCCAAACAAGAAGGATAAAATCACAAAAGTAATGTAAGTAAGACCCAGCTTTAATGTTTTGACTTGACACATCATGAGTGATGAGACCCAATGAGAACATGGGTATCTGTGTCATTATTTCCGAATCTTCGATGTTGCTTGTCCAGACTAAAACGCAACCCTGGAGTTTTCAAACTAACACAGTGTCAGCAGCCTTTTTAATATCTCAATTTTGGGGGTTCCAAAAGCTGGAATAGTGTGGACACTTAGCTAAAATATAATAATAATGATAATGAAAATAATAATATCAACAAAGCAATAACAGTAATAACAATAATAAAAATAATAATGTATAAAAAGTGTAGATATAGCCTGAAGCAACTATTTTATAGCTCTGTTTTTGGTCTCCACCAACTTCTGATGGAAATATCTGGTATGACTGCTAAACGCTCAACTATGTTCACCAGCTAGTTGCAAACTGTGTATTTCTGTTGTTTGCTGCTGAGCAGGTTGGTAATGTACAGCTTTTTCACTAAAAGGCTGAACATTACCTGTGTGGCCAAAAATGGCATTATCACAGCAGTAAGAGTCAACCAGGCAGGCAAAACAGATAAACAATGAGCTGAAACTCACTAGAGAGCTCACAGGGATGCTGCAGATTCAGATGCAACATCTTTCTCATTGTGGTGATATAATGTTCCCATGAAAAATAAAGATTTTGGCCACTTTTAATTCTTTTACGTTTGCTTTATCAATCGTGTTACTGTTACGACAAAGATGCCTTAAATGGTGGCTTGGAGTGATTTTGTAGATATTTTTGTAGGTTTTTCACCAATTGGGAGATATTGTGACTGTAAGAGGCTGATGTGGACAATTTTTCCAACTCTGCAGCTAATAATTATTGTCTTCATTATACTGTATGAATGTGGCATAAACATCAATACATTAACATTTGGCTGACATTGTCAGATTGAGTTTGTTAGCTGCTGAAATGCTGAGTGCAGCTTGACAGAGCCGCTAACGTGGCTTGTTTTCTTGTAAAATTGGACCTCCCTGTAAACCATATGGTATTGATTGATTGGCAGATTAACATTTTATTAGAACTAATGTAACACTTGATTTAACAGTAATATACCCACATACAGTTTGTGCCAGAGCAGAGTCTACATAAATTGAAATTTTCATCTTAAGTACCAACAGTCAAATATTTACTTACTAACTCCCTCAGGGTGTGTGCGCCTGAATTTAAACCATCTGTTCACATAACACGCAGCTCATGCTATCACACTTTGGGTCTCTCTGTGCTTCTAGAAGCTATGCACCAGCATGTCTGTCCCAGCTACTGTAGGTGAGAATGGTTTCTTCCAATCTCAAAAAGTCCATTAATTTTCTACAACTCACTAAATCATGGAGTTATCACAAGCAGACATCATCTTTTGAGAGAAAAAGTGTGTACAGCTGAACAATTGTGCAACACTTCCCATCAGTCCATCATGTGATGAGCCGCAGACACGTATTACCTCATTTACCGCCTGGTGTCTGCAGCAACACTGACTTCTACAGCTGGCAGCTATCAGCTACCTCAAATCAGCCAGAGCGTTATATAACAGTGTGAACACTGCAAGCTGTCTGGAGGAGAAGACAAGTTTATAGTGGAAGTCTGTCAAAAATAGCAGGTGGATAAAGTAAGAGGAACATTTCCGGGAATGAATGAAGGCAGATACGGATGCACAAATCAAATCTGGATTAAATGTACAAAATCACTCAACACTAATGTTAAAAAGTTTGACTTTACAATTTCTTTATGGAATCTCTTGTCGGCTCTAAAGCCCATTTTTCAAAGCAAACAGACAACGTGATGATACTGATGTCCACTGTTTCAAAATCTATAGGTCTCAGCTGTCCTGAGATTTAAAAGCAGCCGCCTTCTTGTCAAGACTGCAGCGAATAAACATGAAAAACAGCGTGACACTTAATTCAGAGAATTCATCTGGACCTATGATGTAGTAAAAGAGGCTTGTAAAGATAACACAACAACCCGTTTAACTGTAACAGTCTAAATATCAGTCCTTGAACTCATATGACAACTTACAACACGATCCCTACAACTTAGGGCAAGTTAGATTTAAGACTTTAAGACTTATCTATTTCTCTAACTTGAGGTCAAATTTAAGACCAATTTCACGATAACCAATACTAAAAAAAAAACAACTTACTTACTTGGGAATTTTTTTTTTTTTTTGGTTAAAAGATATTTACGCAAGATAAAACATTTTTTGTTTTTTTATCATGTGTTTTTTTAAAAGCTTGTTCTTTTTTATTTGACTGAATACAGTAAATGTATACAAGTGGTGTTAAATTCAGCAAATTATCTTTAAAAAATAAAAAGAAATAGGCCTATTAATATTAATGTTGAGATTTCACTATGCAATGTCAAAAAAAGATTCATAGCATTTTTCTCTCTGTCTTAGCATTTTAAGACTTTTGAAATATGATTTAATACATTTTAATACCAATAAAGGCCTTATTTTTTGGATGAATTGATTTAATGCATTTTAAGACATTTTAATGTTCTGTGGGAACCCTGTTAAAGTGAACTTCAAAAATGTCATGAGTCAACCTGCAGCGTACTGAGAATCAAATATTCATGATCTCACCATAAGAGCAACCCACGGATCAGTCACACTGATGCTAACAAGGGGGATATGAAGTAGATGTAACAGACGGAGGGCGAGGCAGAGCAAACACTGCGGCAGCAGCTGCTCTCTGCAGTACAACCATTAAGACGGGAGGAGGCGACGCTCCTAGGAGGAGGCTCGTAATGAATGTGCATTGGTGGCGCGCCTCAACATCTGCGCACCCCAAAGCCTCGCCATACCTTCACCTTCTCCGAGATGCACCCATCTTTCACTACATTTCTTTCTTTTTTTTTTTAACTACGCCCTCTTTATTTGTTCAACTTTTATTCCTTTAACTGCATTTTTCTTGAAAGCGACATGGAATAAGGCGGAGGTGGTAGAAAGTTACAACTCAAGAGATAGAGACGGAAGGTGGGAAGTAGGAGTGGGAGGAGGAAGAGCATTCCCCATCCCCCTGTCTCCTCCTCACCCCCTCCCCCCTCCCAGCCCTCCACCCCCTTACAACTTTTCTTTGGGGGCTTCTTATAAACCAACCATCTATCTCCATTATGCCCCCGAAATTGCTATTTGTCGCTTTGCGGGGAAGAAATAATCAATATGTCTTGTGGGGGCAGCGAGCGCATTAGAGGAAGCAAATTGATGTCTCTCGCCCCAGCGCTCCTCACCCAGCACACTGCACCACAGCTAATGGGAAGCCGCGCTGGCTGGCAGACCGGGAGCCGGGATGTGTGTGCGTATGTATGCATGAGCGTGTGTCAGTGCACATGAGTGAATGAATGAGCGAGTGGTCAGGCAATGGGGAATTTGTTAATGCAAAGTGAATGCCAGTGTTTGGCTGTGTGTTTGTGGGACCAGCATCCAGTGAGTGAGTGTGTGTGTGTGTGTGTGTGTGTGTGTGTGTGTGTGTGTGTGTGTGTGTGTGTGTGTGTGTGTGTGTGTGTGTGTGTGTGTGTGTGTGTGTGTGTGTGAGTGTTTGTGTGTGTGTGTGTGTGTGTGTCCTGTCTGTTTGTGTGTGTCCAGTGCCGACAGAGCCTTATCTCTCCCAGCCATCCGGTTTTAGGTCTTTGGGCTGTCAGAGGCAGATAGCCCTGTCACTACCGCAGCATCCCCTTTCCCCGAGAGCCTTGAAGGCTTCCTATACCGACTGACACTTCCAGAAAATCCCCACCTGATAAGTGCATTGCGGACAGACGTGACTGGCCCAGTAGTCTATCTCCTCTGCCTGGCTTTTATTTCATTACACTTCTCTATCGTTCTCCATCACAGGCAAAGAGAGTTAACATCCTTTTCTTGATTTCAAAAATGTCTGTTTTTCATCCAACGATTGCAAATTGTTTAAGCTGTTTCCTCTGTGTTGTTGCTTTGACCCTCATCAGTATTGTCTGCGTATTGCCTTGAAAAGAATTTTATTTTTTTCGTCTGTTTCCTGCAAGTAGAGAATTGCATCAAACTTTAAAGGTGAGTGCAGTTGCTTTAATGTGTGTGCAGGGTAATCATGATGAAATACCACTGCTATTTTTGCATTGGTGTTTTTTTCATTCATTGCATATTCTACTGCATCGCACCCAAAAATCTATATTTCGCCTTTGGAATACACGTAAAGCAAGTTCTTTGAATCAATGGCTGCAAATGCCAACACGTTTATTCTGTTTGAGACTTTTTACACATCTCTGAAAAACAAAACCTTCTTATTTCATCAAATTTGGGAATCTACATGGGCACTGAGATGACCTTAAGCCTGACAGCCAAGCTGTGGGATCTAGCTTGGATCTGTAGAAACCACTGTAATGCACTGTACTATTACTTTGACTGTTATTTAATCCACCAACCCTGTCTCCTAGAAATGATGTTTGTATGTTACTTAACTGCTTTCTTAAGTATTTCTTAATTTCATTGTTTCCGCAAAACAACTGCTGCCTGGATTATGTTCATAAAGAACGTTTCTTTCAGGAAACAAACACTACATTCATGTACTGTAAGAGGCTTAAGAAGGAGACAGTTGGGGAGGATGGAGGATGAGCAAAGTTCAAAACCTTGACACCAGAACTTCGGATTCGCGTCCAAACCCCTGTCTTATGTTTGGGCAACAAAAACGCTTTAGATAGGGTCAGGGACATAGCACCAAATTCTGGGCCCCATGCATCAGCAGTCTGATTGATATTTTGGAGGAAAACAACTGAAATAAGTTGTCAGTGAACATTTCGCAGATACATTCAGTGTCAATGTATTTATGCCTTGCCAGATAAGTTAACCAGCAACATTTTGTCATTATGTCAGAAAACATGATTTGCTCTGTATTATGTTTCCGTCAAAATGTATTTGCAGTTTCAAATTATGTGTATGTAAACGGAACTTATAGGAGACAATGATGTAATGCATGGATGACAAACTGCTTCTTCCTTTCCTTTTTCTTCAATATCTTTATTTCTATTAGTGATGTTTTTCTTCACTTCTTTTGAAAATTAGCATGTTATATTTGTTAATTTTCTTCTTCCCTACCTGTTACTCAAAGAAAAAAATGTGAATATCCACTGCAATTGTCTGTATTGTATAATTATAAATTGAATATGTCAAGGTTTTGGACTTTTGCCTGGACAACGCTTTTTTAACAGTTTTTTTTTTTCAAACAGGTTATTCATTTTTTAAGAAGTTGACAAAACAATTGCCCCACAGGGTATATTTAGTAGCTCAGCAGACGGAGATGGCCAGTTTTCATGAAATTGTAGAAGCACTTATAACTAAAACAGATTATTCGTTGATGAAAATAATTAGTTGCAGCTCTTTCAGTTCGTCTTGCTAAACATAAATCTATTTTTGAGTGGGTACACAAGCAGTGATGCCACAATGTGAGGGTTTTAAGTTCAATTCAAATCTCACAAAATGTATCACAGCCTGCTCTTTCGAGGTCCACCGTATATGCAAAAAGCACAAATGCAAAACTGACACCATGGAGGCAGCAACAGAATAACATCACTGTCACTGCATTATGATATGAGAAATGAATATGTAAATAGTGTGACTGATACTATGAAAGTCAGAGAATAAATTCATCTTTTCTGTCATCCTCTCACACATACACACACAAACACACACGCACAAAATCAATCTCTGGCTGTGTCATCGAGTGCTCAGATGGCTATGTGTCTCATCTCAGACACAGGACGGGGGGCGTCACAACAGGATTCTCGATTATCCATTTATTCGCTGCAGAGGGCATTAGGGGCCTGTCAATCCTCATTTATACAGACTGCACTTGCGCAAAACTAAAGCCATGACCACACACGTTTGGCGTTGACTGATTTTAGCAGAGTAACACACAAAGAAACACTTATAAATACGCCAGTTTGACATTTCTTTAACCCTCTACACAGCAAAATTGACACTCAAGGTTCCCCTCCAGCATCAGTTTTTGATGCTCAGGGATCGCAAGTCAATTCACACTCATTAGTTTCTGCTCACTAAATCTATAGTCTAATAAACTCAAAACAGAGGTAAAAACTTTAGCTTTAGGCAAATAAATGTGGTTAGGTTTAGAAAAAAACATCATGGTTTGGCTTAAAATAAGTACACTTGTTACCAATCTAAAGTATGCTCGTCACCACAAACTACCACACTACACTGATGTCAAAACAACTTAATGACTTTTTAGAGGAAAGTCTGTTGATTTCAGTTCCCACTTTTATAACTTTTGTCAAGACCCTGTACATTTTTTAAAAAAGATTTTTGTCTTGGCTTTTTGCCTTTCTTGCGATAAGACAGTGCAAAGCGTGAAAGGGGTTAAAGAGAAGGGATGACATGCAGCAAAGGGCCGCAGGCTGAAGTCGGCTCGCGGCCACTATGGCGAGGACGCAGCCTCTGTACATGGAGCTGACACGCTCTACCAGGAGAGCAAATGGGCGCCCCAACCTTGTGCAATTTTGAGTTTTTCTGAATTTTCTGGTCCTTGCACACTTGACGTAGTTGATGTCATACTTCCTGACGGCAAGATCTATTGTCATTCTACGTGTTTTTCCAGGGGTAACGAGTGGATGGATGCCTGTTGTGTGTGTGCTTAGAGCATCCTTAGAGCAACTATCAAACTATCAAACTAGCATCCTAGTGAATTCATCTCTATCACACTTCTGGTTTCACATGGGACACAAACAGCAGCGTGACTCATCCACTTCCCCTCCCACCCAACCTGTGCAGACTTTCTCACGACTTTTATTATGGCAGTTGCTCTGAACTTAAAAAATACTGCCACTTGATGCAGTTGGGAGAGCTGGGAGCACACAGACTGTATAAAAAAGATGGACGACGTGACAGCTCCCCAAAAGCTATGCCAAAACATCTCAATCTCCCCCTGGTGGCTGGCTGCAGTATAGGTCATAAAGCCTGCCACCTGCATGTTAGTAAATGGAACATGAGGCAAACTAGAACTCACATCACACATCAAATACATTTTTTCCCCAAAGATGGCTTCTGTCATTTTAGGTAGTTCTTAGGACGCGATGTATGTTTAAGGGTTTGTTTTTGTCATAAAGTTTGATATTATCAAAAGGGGATTTTACATGATTGATAGCTGTGTGTGCCAACTAGTGCAATCTCTATCACACCGGTGCTGATTGCGATTGGGCGTACGGGTGTCTGGCTGGGAACTTGACACTGCGGAAACTGCTATATATACGCAAACTCTGGCTCTGAATGATGTCACCAGCACAAGATGGCAGCAGCTGTATGCGGGATATTCTTGTTTCACTTTTGTACAACAGGAGAAGTAAAGGCACATTGTCCATCTTTATATTCAGTCTATGGTTTGGAGTGACACTGGATTGTTCCTACTAAGGATGTTAATTTCAAATAAAGGATGACAAATGTATAATTCTATCTTTAAAAAAAAGTCTAGAGGCACAGAGGTTTTAAGTTAACATTCCTAAAACTAGAAAAAATAGTGCATTTCTTGTCTATTTTCAGCTGTGGATTAATACACATTTAGTGCACTAGAGAGTATTTACAGCATCGGGACCAAGTGTTGGACTTAAACTGCAGTTCCCATGTTCATTGCAATGAAGGGACATGTCACCAAGTGCAACAGTGTGGTTCGCTGATGTTAGTTTAAAAGTATTTGGATGACACTGGAAGTTTGTGGCACACGAGAATAAAACATATTTTTATCAACATTTGGATGCAGGGAAAATACTTGTTTGGAAGATGAATTCACTGTTGGTTTTGCTGTTTTTATGGCATATTTAAATGCATCCCTTAACATACAAGTACTGAATACATTTGCTGGCATTAGACAGGCACTGGTGTGTATTTTTCGGGACCATTAGGCTTAGCAACATCCAGCATTTTTCTTTGTAGCAATATCTTTGTTGTGGTATCTTTTCACTGCAGTTCTCAGAGTTCACCTGTCAGTCACATGGTGCCTCCACTATTGCGCTGTCTTTCTCTGTGGATTCTCCTTTGATGAGCTTTCTGTGTGGAGTTTGCCTGCTAAGTTCCTCCTGGGTTTCTCCCACAGTCCAAAGACATGCAGATTCAGTTCACTGCTTGCAGGTCTGAATGTGAGTGTAAATAGGTCGTTCTCACAGCAGACATTTTGACTTGTCATGGTAAGTAAAGCACAGGCTTTACAATAACATTAATGATCACTCTGCTCTATTCCAAGCTAAACTGAATCCAGCCATCATTAATTAATGTTTACACCTTCCGCTGGCAAATCAGCATGTATTTTCCGTCTGGGATAAATGGTTGCTTGTCTATATGTGTGGCCGACGTGTCTCTTCACAGACTAATAAGTATAAGGTATAAATAATTGATAGACATGATTTGTTGATGAGTTTCTGTGGGTGGCGCTGTTTTTTGTTTGGTTTTTTTTTTTCATTTCAGACACGTTTCCTGTGCTAACCACAAGCGCTTAACTGTCATCTTTCCACCATCTGCTTTTTAAAAAAGCCATTAAATACCGACTCTTACATTATTCCCTACTAATTATTTGTTGAATACTCAATTTTGATTGGTCAATTACGGCACTCTACAGTCTGTTATTTCTGAGGAGCAAACGTATGAATAATGGACTGTTTGTAAACAGCTGTCATCATAGACTCTCAGTGTGCACAAAAAAACATTTTTAAATCCATTCATCATTTTGAAGTTAATATTTTTGTGTCCATTCACAAATGCATGAACCAATCATTACTTTAGTAAATCATCATTGTCTACTTTATTGTTCCATAGTCCGTATTTATTAGGATTGCACTTAATGATGAATTAATAATCTGATAAAATAATGAATTAATGGTTCATCAATTATCAAGGTGTTTCCAGGTTTTCGATTAGGACCTCACTTGTTTCTCAATTAATTAATCATTAACTAAACATTTGCTACTCGGTAAAATTTGATGAGGAGTTACCTGATAGTTCACTGGCTGTTATTCCTTCATTCATTCCTCATTTGTTCCCTGGTGACTACTTAAAATTTTGTGTCCCTAATTGTAAAGTGTTATCGATTATTGATTGCTTTAGTAAATAGCTTTAAGTCAGGATGATTAGTGAAGTGTACAGTAGTGTATTTTACAGTGAGCAATAAACTCAGATTTCAGACACACATGGCACATGTGGCAGGAACGTGCACAAAGCAGTTTTTGCCCAACGCGCTGTTCGTTGCAGTATTCTCTAAAATGCTAGGGCGCATACAAATGAAACTTCTGTGAAGAAGCAAGAGGTCAACAAGTGTCCATCAGCATCAATCAAACATGCAACCCTTGGAGGAACTGTGATTCACCATAAAATCATATCAAATATTACTGGATATACTTTTTTTTTTCAACCTTACAATCCTTGAAACGAAAGGAGTCAAAAAACGAATGTATTAAAATGAAAACAAGGGTTGAAAGTTTGAATATCCTGTAAACAATTTGATTCAGTAGGCAAAATATTACTACTCCAATGAAGTTGTTTTTTTTTTTAATCTCATGTTGTGAAGTATTTAAAACATTTTGGCTCTTTCTAAAATCCTGTGACAACGTTTCATTTTACTTATTTATTTGCTTTTGTCAGCATTTGTTGCAGTCCTGTCTAAAATGCCCGCACATGCAGCAGGCAGCTAGTTACAAAAATTCAGAAGTGCACAATCAAGCTGTGCAACAACTTGCGGAACCGTCATGCTTCACTCAAATTATGCAATGACATAATTTTTGGCTTGCACACCCAAGCAAGCGTAAACCCTGCTTTACATCTACCAGCGCAGTTGTCAGACAAAAATATTCACATTATACATTTCTGCAAACCATGTACATTTCATTTGCACATTTCACACTTTTTTTCTAAAGGCTGATTATTTGTTTGAATAATCGTTAATTATTCCTGTATGATTACTCGTTCTGATTATATGTTTACATGCTGAGTTTGTCATTGTGAGGTGGAGGGAATGCCGGATGACATGAGACTTAAACAGGACAGCTGCCAAGCTACAGACCACTGCAAACCAGTGTTCGGGACCAACAAACAACAAAACGTGGTGTTTTTGGCAAGCTTTTTCAGCC
Organism: Plectropomus leopardus; assembly: GCF_026936395.1. Taxonomy (NCBI): domain Eukaryota; kingdom Metazoa; phylum Chordata; class Actinopteri; order Perciformes; family Serranidae; genus Plectropomus; species Plectropomus leopardus. The sequence goes on along the minus strand of NC_142197.1, from coordinate 15,845,044 downwards.
TTGATTGTGGCAGCAAAACCATTTTTCCAAGCCAAAACATGATATTTTCTTTCTCTGATCAAGTAGTTTTTTGTGCCTAAATATAATTACACGTTAACCACAGCACTGTTGAAATGTAATGTTTCAAAATATCTGCTGGATAATAATGAACAAATGTCACAAAAAAAAGCATTATACAATTCCAACATTTATTCAGGCGATGGCGTTGGGGGGGACCAGCAGTAGTCATGCCCTAAATACCATGGCCAAAAATACAGAAACTATTTTAAAAGGGATCACATAAGGGGCTGTTTTTATCTGCAGATGAGGGGAAACCTCACAAATTCTGGGTTCCACTGTAAAACTCACTACAGTGTCTCCCACAATGTAACACAACAGTGTTAGTGAAATAATTCCTCTACCAGCTGCATGTGACAAACAGAACAATTGTGCAGCGCCGCAGGTTAATTCACGGCTTTGATGGATGCCGAATCAAGGCTGTCGCTGCAAGCACAGAAGAAACCATGGCAATTAGAAAAGCCCTGTGTGTGAGAGTTGGCTGCTGCATGCACCGCTGGGCATAAATGAGTCTAGCAGCCCGGGCAACGTAGGCAGGGCTTTAACACAACACCGCAGACACGCCTAAGACTCCCATTGTGCCTCTCGCTAATCCATTTCCACCCTAACAAGCTGCTGCCTTCGAACCCAGCCATCCAACGGCAAGCCTGTCCACCGTCTGCTGGGCTTGGTTCAGCTCCAGTATTCTGACTTTCAGCAGCCATTTTAAGCTCTCTCTGGCAACACTCGCCCTCCTCTGTGTTGAAACAAAGCTGTAATGTTTTAGCACTGAAGTGCTGCTACTGTACTTGTTTGAATGTGTTGAAAGTGGCTGGCTGTGGTTTTTAGTGAGAGTGTGTCCATTAATCTGGTTGATTTTAGCCTGCACATCCAAAGTGAAATCCTGGTATGAGATGGGGGAAAAATCAGTGTGAAATTTACAAAAGATCCAGGCTTGTAGAAATGCATATTTAGAGATTGCTGTATGCAGGAGAGAACATGATCCGAAAATGCCAAGAGTATTACACCGTATTGTCAAACCAGAATTGAAAGCTGTCCTCGGCATCACCTTTAAGTTTTATTATTTTCCTCCCTTCCGGACTGCATGTTGATTACTTCTGTAACCTCCAGATATTCATACACTGCGTGAAGCTCAGGAGACTGTTTTTCACCAACAGAGGTACAAACAGAAGGGAAAAAGCCCCTTTTTCCTTTCTTTGCTAATAAAGCAGCCGAGACACCGCAGAGAAATCAACAGTGCATTTCCTCTATTGAGCTGAAAATTGTGGAGGCACTTGAACAGCACTATTTATTGTCCTTCCAGGCGAGAATGTAACTTCAGGTGAAAAGAGCTGAGTGGCAGACAAATAAACAAAATTAATAAGAACATCCAAACTGTTCCTGTGTGTGACTGCCTTAAATAACACTGTTACTGAAATCTCGGAAGAAAATACAGAGAGCTCTGCTTAATTTACTTTAAAACTTTATGGTTTAGTAGCTGCTTTGTGTCTTTGCCCGACTGCACTTCTTATCCCACCTGTTATCAAAGTGACAAACTTCCCTTTGGGCCTGAGCACCGACACACACCCACACAGAGACAGTGGGTGTGATGAGATAAAATGAGTTGGGAGAGATGAGACAATATGATTTCAGAGGCATGCGGGAGGAAGCAGCAGCAGGTGACTCAGCTCACTGAGGCGTCTAGCTAATATGTAAATGCAAAGTCTTAAGAGCAGAACTTCTCGTTGTTACTCCTGTCTCCTCTCTCATATATATAACCAAACACAAATACTGTCAAAATAATCTGTACAAGGGCAGTTTCCTGGTGTATGGGAGATTTATGCCTTCTCCGGGGAATATTTTTGAAAATGTAGTATGCCTTATGTTCTGACCCCTCTCTAATTACTCTGTATCTCTGCAGGTAGGAATTGATATTTGAATAATTAACCAAAATGTGAAAAGTACAAAATCTACATATGTAACAGGATCCACAGTAAAATGTGTGTAAAACAAGAGTGTTTATGGAAAATACAGTTAAAAAAAAAATTAATTTTCTTTAAGTGAACAATTGTGCAGTGCCGAACCGAGGCAAGTATCCCCTGGTAACAATCCCCCCGCCCCTTAAAAACACCCATTATGATTCTTATTATTGTCTTTTGGATTTATTGTATTAATTAATAACAACAAGAAGACTTATGAGAAATCAACACAAATTAACAACTTAGCTATCCAACATGGGAGTTGAGTTCTTCTTGTTTTTGTACTGCACCATAGATGGCTTTGCCTTTTCATTTTCACCCACTCTACTGCGATACATTTTAGATTAGTTTTAAATTCAGTGGAAGTCAACAGCTGTTAATTTTAACTGCAGTTTGCAATGTAATGCAGTCTGAATGTCTGCATGTTTGGTAAGACAGTAATAGCACAATGTTATTGCTAATTGCTAATTACTTATCAAATTTAGTAATTATAGTAATTATCTAAACATATTTCTCATATTTCTTATGTAAACATTTGTACATATGTCATTTATTTTCATTTCTTATCCAACACATCTGCTTTATATTTTTCTGATATTTTATATTATGTATATATATTTTCCTTTATATATATATATATATATATATATATATATATATATATATATATATATATATATATATATATATATATATATATATATATATATATAATTTTTCCTCCCAATTTCCCCCCAGGAATCGATAAAGTATCCTCAGTCTAAATGAGTATTAATTGTCAAACAAGATAGTCTTACAGTCTGTGCTTAACTGTTTTTGACGTAAGAAATTGCCAAATAAAACTGTACTATATAAGGAGGTGTTTAAGAAGAGGAATAATGATTTTCTGGCCTGCTATTTCAATAGTGTGACTCATATTTAGACAAAGTAATATAGAGTAAATTATTTTAAAATGAGATACTAAAATGAAGGCATAGAGGCTGAGTTTTAAACTTAATTTCCCGTGCCAGAATATTGCAATTTTTATTCAAATGAGCTGCGAATATTCCTCCATACACTGACTGAAAACATATGAATTTGTCAAGACGATGTCAATAAAACTGTTTGTCAAATGCTTACAGTTAAACAATATTAGGTGTAAAAGAGGTAAGGTGTGTGTCGGTGTTGGATAAAGCTTACATATGGTTGTATAAATGCCCCTCAGACAGGTTTCAGTCAGTTTTAGCTTTAAACTCTTGTCGGCCGGTTGCAATATGTCTTCAGAAGGTTTATCCTTCAATTTTTTGTCCTTGTGAAATATTTATGTGCACACTTTTAAAGCAATTGAAGAATCCAAGAAAATGCCCAAGCCCTAAACAGATATCAGAGCATTAATGTGATATCTACAACATATTTTTCGCCTCAGATTCCACAGCTGCTCTCGTGTCTCCGAGCCCCTCAGTGTCCGTCTGTTTAAAGTAACTGCTTCTTGGCACAGAGGCAGACACAGTGAATATGAACAGAATAAGCTTCCAGACAATAAAAAGGCAGCACATCAATAACTACTGGGCTGGGCTTAGCAGGGGGGCTTATTGGTTTAATTCTCAGAATACACCGAGAAGGGAGACTGCATAAGAACAAACAACTGAAGGGGGTGTTCGTATGTGTTTTTGTGTGTAAGCTTGTGCTCCGAATCCATTCTCCCATCTTTTTCAACACGTACAGCAGGCATAGAGCAAATATTAGCACTATATCTATTGGGAGGCAATCTGGCTGTCACCATATTGTTGGGTCTATTTTTTTTTGTTTTTCTTTTAGCAGAAGCATCAGTAAACAGAGCTGAACAGACACTGAATGCTGTTTTGCTACTCTAGGAGAGGTTGTACTGGTAATGAGCAGAGAGTTCAATGGCTTCCCTCCTTACTGCCGCTGTGCCTCCGCTGGCTTGTGCAGCGTACTGGAACAATGGCATCATTCGCGTGTTGTTTCAGTTGAATGTCATTTTGTTTAGAGTGTTAGGACAATGAGCAGAACAGCATGCAGGGTGGCATGTTAGAGTACAGTAATCCCATTACTCCTGTGTGGCAGCTAATCGCCCTCTATGTTCCCTTTTTTAATTCCTGCAATCTGCTTTGGAATTTCATTTTCATGCTGGACTGTACTTGTTGCAGTTTTACTCACATTTGTTACATTAAGCAAACAAATGTTTCTTTTAAGAGAGACTGTTAAGTGTTTCGTAAAAATAAAAACATCTCGACATGTGAAGACGTTTGCTAGTAGGACTGAAACAAAGGAATGTCCTGCAAACACGTGACTACGTTAAAAATCATCATTTAAATGGAAATACGCACCCAGTCATCCTGCTTTGGACTTCTAACCAATAAGAACACATACGTATTGGCAGGGCTATGGCTACAACTGAGGAGTCATGCCATCTGTAATATCAATTTTATAGTTTCTAATGAGGTTAAGGTTCAGGTTTAATATTTTTTCTCATCTAATTTTGACTTTTTCATTGTAAAACTAAAGTGGCATTTCGGATTTTCCACCAGGGTTGCATGGTTGGAATCAGACCACAATCTAAAGAGATAACATTGAAAGAAACATTATTAAATTATTACTAGTCAAATGTAAAATTTTGATTTTTTTATACTGAATTTAGTTGGTGGTTCTTCTTACAAGGGTTGTTTTGGGCAAACTTGATGGCAATTTTTCTAAAATTTTGACCGTCCATTACCATCCAGCATAGGGGTCAACACAAGACCAGAACAATGTGTTATGTTGATACATTTTGCATTTGTTGCTTTCAAAGTGGCACTAGTGATGGTTATTTTGTGTAGTTTTGTTGTTAAACCTGCACTTGCTTCTAACACAATTGCCAACAGGGAACAATTTCAGCATTTATTTCGATCTGTGTTTCTGACCATCTCCGATATTCCCTTTCCTTATTGTTGTTTTGGTCTCCACCAAATCCTGAGGGGAATATGCGATTCTTTAGCTACTAAACGCTTTGCTATGTTCACCAGCTAGTTGCTAACTTTGTCTTTTAAAAGTTCTGGGCTGGGCACGTTGTGTAGAGTCTCGTTATTAGAGCTTTTTGCTGGAAATGACAATGATAAGAGCGGTGAGAGCGCACCAAAACAACACGCTCAAAAGTTCTGTAGTGCTAAGGGCAGCGATAATTTTTTGTGAGTCAGTCATTACAACGCCTTCACATTACACAGTCATTTAATTCAGTGTAGTATGTCGGTATCTGACACAGAGGCAAATGACCACGCCCCAGTATTTGATGAGTTGGGAGTGAGATCAGACTGAAAGTGCCACTGTACTATATAAAGCCAGTGGCATTTATACTATGAGGATGTAGAGACGCCGAAATACAGAAGACCCACAAATACTAAATAATCAGAGCAGATTGGCCTTTTTCAGTAAGGGAACTAAAAGAGACGCGCTAAAATGGAGTGTTTCAGACAGAGGGAGATTACAGGTGTTCCAGCAAAGACAGCATAAAGCATGTCAACATGTTCTGGTAGAAAACCAAAACACAAGAATGAACCTGGAAATGAGCACAATAGATCCTCGTTTGTATATTACTTACAAAAGTAACTTTCCTCAACTCTATGACAAAATATTGTAAAGAATGTGAATGATGCCAGCACGTGCATATACACGTTGATTATGCACGTGCCCCCCCCACACACACACAAACACACACACACACACAGACGGGGACATCTTGGTAGAGTTGTCTCTGTATTCTTGCCCTGTTGAACGGATGACTTTCCCTCAGTGATAATGTGAAGCCTCTATCTGAGGCGGGAGCGCTGACGTCTATTTGATCTATAAATCATGTTAGGCGAGGGGTGGGGGAGGGGGGTGTAGTGGGGGGGTTGCAGTGAGAGCTCAGGGTCGTAAATCTCATTACCTGAGACTGCTGCCGACCCCCCCGCCGCCTCACCCTGTCCTCAATCTCTCCCATTATCAGCTGACCTTGACCGCCGACGCAGACACTTACACTCAATCAGGGCTGCCGAGGGTGTGCGTGTGTGTGTGTTCCTGTGTGTGTGTGAGCGTGTGTTTACCTGTCATATTTGTGTCGTGATATTTGGAGCCCCCTCCGCCCCCTCCCTATCTTAAATGAGGCCCCGGGATTTTTTTTTAATGAAAATATCAGTTTGTTCTTGCTCCTGTCATCTTGTCATCGGCTTGTTTGTGTCGAGCTTGTCTGTCACTCTCTCAAAAGTGCACACACACACACTTTACTCTCAAATATCTGCTTATTTTCCCCATCTTCTGGGACTTTATAATCAGCATTTCTGTTAAACTAAAAAAATATGCCTCATTTGCTCAATATAGAATTAGTAACACAAAATAAATGAGAGCACCTTTAAAGGCCAGTGGTGCTTGATTGATAAAATGATAATTTATAATCAGAAATGACCTATACACTGAACTTTGGGTAATGAGTTTTTTCGTTTGTCGTATAGGTTAAGTTTCTCGCATAAAGCACAAAAATAGATCTCTGACTTGTGATGAAGTTTTTTTTACTCTGGTTACTGAACAGATTGCTTCTGTCCTCAGTTCAGGTTTGCAGAGTCACTTTCCAAGCTGCTGTATAACAGCTAATGAACGCACACCTGTAAGCACTCCATGGTTCATTTAAAGTGTAATGAAACACAGACCTGTGACAGTGTAAACCTCATGCTTTAACCACTACCTGTCTATCAGAAATGTACAGCAGAATATGCAAGTGTTCATATAGCAAATTGTGCATTAATTAAATGTTAACAATTCATTACTGGAGGCATAAATCAACATTATTTTTAGCCATGTCAATGCCGTGGCTTTATAGATGGCAACATCAATCAGTTGGTTGGTCCATCACTTTGGTCTTAACTTTGTACAGACATTCATGTTACCCTGCAAAAAATCTCTGACTTTGGTGACTTTTGACATTTTTGGTTTCACGTAAAATGCCTTGCCAACAGAATGGATTGCCATGACATTTTGGTACAACACTTTTCTATGCACATATTAACAAATGACTCGAGAAACTTGATATTTGTGACTTGCTTGACTAAAACTGATTAATTGACTTTGACTGACTTGAGGCTTGACTTATGACTTGAGACACATGACAAGAAAGGATTTTTTCAATGAAATAAATGTATATTTGGTGGAGTAATTTCTAGTGAGTTGTTGCGGCAGCCTATTAGGTCTCAGCAGACCAGAAAAGGCCAATGCGTGAGGCAGAGATCATGGAGAGGGCTATCGCGTTTATAAGACACAACCACCACAACATCCACCTTCAATCATCACAACACAACCCACGAAAAAAGTTATTTGAATGTCTTTTTCTTAAGATAACTTGTTAGCTTATTGGCTGCTCAAACATTAGCTTCCTAGATTATCAGAATTTAGCATGACGTGACTTGTTACTTGCCTGAACTGAGCAATGACTTGACTTGTTTTGCTTAACTTGTAGCGGGGACTCATCACCTTTGGATGTCAGCATACTGGTGTTAGCATTCAGCTCAAAGCACTGCTGTTCCTACTATAAGTACAGCCTCACAAAGATAATATCATGGTTGGTTAAATTCATCAAGGACATCAGATCAGGTCTACTGATAGGAAAGCTTTTACTTAAGAGTTGTTGTTTTCCTGGTTGTAAACTCAAAGACTGGCTGTTGTGCAACTAATTCATCAAAATGAAAATCGAAAATGATAGTGTCTAATGTCTTCCCATAATTGTTGTGTAAATTGGTTGAAAAGCCTAAATTGCAGTTGTTGTCTCCTCCTTATATTTATATTTTAAACTTTGTACAACCTGCTTTGGCAGCACTGTATTAACATAACTGTTGAGGCCAGAAAAGCTAATTTGAATTTGAATTGAGAAGCAGAATAAGAGAGGAGCACATTCAAACAAGAAATATTCTAATTACATGGCATGTGCTTTTCCAGCTGCATGCTGCTGTTCTGTTTTTCATAACAAAGTGGTACATTACTGTTTATAAAAGCAATTATTCAGTTCAACTTGCAGTGATTTTCTGCTTTGTGCAATGCTAAGCAACACTTCTTTTCTAGAAATAACCTCAGCATCTCATAGCAACTTGATTAAAGAGAGAATTCACCTCAAATTTAAAAATACGTATTCTTCCTTTTACCTGTAGTACAATTTATCAGTCTAGATTGTTTTACTGTAAGCTGCAGAGTGTTGGAGATATCAGCTTTAGAGATTTCTGCCTTTTCTCTAATATTGTAAAACTACTTGGTACTCTGCTTGTGGTGCTCAAATTGGCAAGAATAAAAAAAATAATACATTTAATAAACTTAACAGCAATGACACTTTCCAGAAATCATGACCTGGTTACTCAAGATAATCCACAGACATTGTTGTTAGCAGTTTCATGTAGAAACTATTTCCTTTCTAACCAAGTACACCTGCCAACTGTATCACTGTGCAGAAGGAAGGGTGCATCTACTGCTAGCTCACCTTATTACTGAACTGACTAACTACAGCTCAGCCATGGAGGACGCCATTAATGTTTTCATCTCACTCTGTCACAAGCATGAGCCTCTCATCTATTCCTTCTGCACGGTGATACAGTTGGCAAGTGTAGTTCCATAGTAAGAAAATAGTTCCCATATGAAACTGCTCACAACAAGGTCTTATCTTGACTAACCACGTCATGATTTAGGAAATATGACATGGCTTTTGAGGTTTTCAGATACCACCGCTATCTCCAACACTCACCAACTCACACCAAAAACATCTAGTTTGAGAAACAGCACAACAAGTAATAGGAAAAACAGGAATTTTTGGCATTGTCCCTTTAAACTCATAACTTTACACCTGCTGACATCATTAGTTGGATCTCCAATCAGCACCGATGCAACGAGCGCAGATGTAGAGAGAGAACAACGGCCAACAATCACAGCTCGTACTACAAGAATGTTTCCTTTTTGGCAGCATCACGTACAATACTTGGCAAAACTTTGACAAACAAAAAACAAAAAGTCCTGTCCTGGTCACATAGGGTGAAATGTGTTTTTGTTGTGTAAATCAAGCCTCTGGCAGTGCCCTTGGTTTCTGTGCTGACTGGCTGAGATCTCCTACTGCGTTTTGACGACCAGCATCAGTGAAACAGACATAATGAATGTTAGACTTCCAAACAGAGTCTGGCGCCGCTTGCAGTCTCCATATTTCTCACACTTTCTGTCTTGTTGTTTGTTTCTCTCCTTCCTCCTCCACCTTCTCTCTTGCTTTCTCTATTTTTTCTTTTCTTGCTGTTTTTCTGCCTCTTGCTCCTCCTCTCACATGTAAAAAACACATATTGCTATTCTTATATGCCATTAAAAAATCATTCTGCATAATTTCATGCATCACTTCAGGAACATAGTAGCTTGTCCTTATGTAATCAACTGTAATCTTTTTAAGAAACAGAAGTGATTTGACTGCTGACACAAAAAAAATCATTTAATTAGAATTAATCAAATTAAAAGTAGCCTTGTGCATAAGTGGTGATAATTCAGTCTGCAGCCTCTTCCTCCTTACATCATTTCTTCAGCTCTGCTTCCTCCAATGCATCTTAATGGGTTTTCATGCCCGGAGCAGATTCAAGGCTGGAGCAGGAATATGCTGCATTGTGGTATATATCTGGCTGGTTCAATAATAACTCATATGACAACACTCTCAGCTATCACACAACCCCCAAACTGTCACTGTTCCACCACTGTGCCTTTGGGTAGACAAGTTCACCCTGAATAATTTAGCCACAGTAGTCAGTGAGCGCGTTTGCCCAGAGGAAGTTCCTGAAAAGTACATCATGTCTACCCTGAGGCACGATTCATGGCACGGTGACAGCTTCAGTCGTGTCTGAGAGCTGAGGATGTGGACAGCACTAATCAATAGTAAATTTAGGTGTATCATACTGTAATAGAGGACATGACCTGCAGTGTGAGAGGCTCTGTGTTCACCAACACTAACAAGGAGGTCAGCACAATAATACTACAGTCATAACCATTTCACCTGGATGGAAATGTCACACTACAGCTGATCGGCACATATAAGGCTATCGGGGGCGATAATTATAGTTCACACATCAACATTTCTGCGGGTCTACGCAGAGACGGCTATCTGTAGGTAACACTCACACCTCCATAAATTTCAGCAGTGTATCATACTTGTACTGTGTAGAATCGTTTGTTAGTGTTTTATTAACTGAAATTTGAAGCGCCTGTGGGTTGAATTTGAAAGTTGAATAATTTAAAAATTGAGCTGCAACAGTATTTTCACTATACAATAATCATCTCAGAAAATATCACGGTATACATTATTACACAATTAATGTTATTATTATCAGATACTATTGGCCATAAAAGAATGGAAACAGAAGTTTGGTTTTTTTTGTTGAAAAAAAAAAATTATAATTGAAACATTACACTACTGTTTTAATGGAAGTATGTTTAAAAAGCCAGTCCAGAAAAGGAGATGCGCATATGAAGGAGAGATTCTCCATCTGATTGATTTTTTTCTCCAATACCAGAGATAAGAAAATGTATATGGTATGATAACTGTCAACTTTGATGTCACGGTATACCTTGAAACAGGTATATCGCTGCAACTCTAATTAAGAACGACAGTGTGGTCCACACTATTCCCCCCTTCCCCACCAGCCTGTTCTCTCTCCTAAGACATAAAATACCAGCACTTTGTCAGTGGTGGTATGAGTTTGCCATCTATGTTCAAAGTTTAAAAAAAAAAAAAAAACGAAAAAAGACTGTTTGCATTTAAAAAACAGAAACTTTTTAAAAGGACTCAATGTTTGTAACAAGCGTAAATGAACACGCTATCCCTGAGTTTGTAACTGCAGTCTGCACTCCTAATAACCGGGTTTAAAAAAAACCAAATAAAATAAAAATAATAATTTCCTGTGTAAAACTATAATTTTGGACTACTGTGTCATCCTGACCACCACATATAAAAACTGTAAATTACAAAGTGTCTTATGTGAAGCTAAAAGCTTTATCATGTCCTGTAGGTGTCAACAACAAACTGAAAAACAGCTATTAATATTTACTCGGATAAAGCCTTATACCACTTTAATGTTTTCTTTTTAAAATACAGTCTCATATCACCTATTATATTCAGTTTTAAAGCCAAATAAATAGCTTTTTTCATTACATCATTTTCGCGTGGTCCCATGTGAAAATATGCACAGTGATCATTACATTTACTCGATCTTTTCATTAGTTTTTTTTCCTCCATATTTGCCTGTTTAAAGTCACTAGAGCCTTCTACCAATCCCAGCACACACTGGGCAAAAGGCAGGGTACATGCCAATCTCTGGTAATATTAAAAAAAATAGTATAACTTTATTTGCCTTTTGTCTCCTCCCTAAATCTATCTGTCTGTCTCTCTCTCTCTTACTCACACACATACAATCACACATGCACACACACACACACACACACACCACCAGCGTCCTGTTCCGCTCTGCCAGGCTCTCAGGACCACCTGAGGGTACCACATCACAGGTTTGTTTTTCCTGTATCTGCTCCATCAGAGAGGAGCAGGCCTCATTAGTGTGTGGCCCCTGTAGGGTCCTGGGGCCCCTAAACCCACACAGCCAACCTCCAGTGGCCCCATGGGCCCCGAGCCCCAAACACAACAAATCACTGAAACAAAAACGCGTGCTAGCATCCCTAATGCCCAAATCTTTACACTTCAAAAACACAATTATGCTAATGCCAGGAATCATTTGCCATTCCAACTCTGATTTAATGCGGCCTTTTAGTGGGGAAAGCTAATTAGAGGCTTTAATTAACATGTGCGACACAAACTGAAGAGAAGTGCGAAGGAGCCTGTCGATCATGGAGGAGCACAGCGAGAGCGGTGAAAGAGGGAGAGTGAGAAAGGGAAGTCTGAAAGCTATGCAAATGAGGCGAGGGAGCGCCACGGGGAGGCGTGGATATCTGCCGCTACAACGGTTTCTGTAAATATCACCGTGACCCGTAGACAGAGTGGAGTCGGCTCATTAACACAGATTGGAAGGTGTCACCAGAATTCAGCCCACGAGGGTCACTACTGATACGATGCAACCTGAGCTCAGCGAGGGTACCATCATTAAAACTGTGACAAAACGCAGGATTTAAGATCAGGTCCTGAAATGCAAATATTTCATTCCAGGCACATCATCTTTTCCTGTATAACTACCTCAAGGTGGTTGGCCCGGTGCACTGCTGGACACTTACTACACCTCTATACTGCGCCTCAGAGCTGCAGATACATATATGCTGCCTGAATGCACACCATGATTGCATTTATAGGCTTTTCATTAACACAGATTGGAGTGTGAACTCTGCACAACACTGCATTATTGTTGCACAACTTGAGCTCAGGATATCATCATCATTACAACAGGTAGATCCGAACAGATAGTGAGAATAATCACCTTGGCATTTTTTGCAGCACTGCAGTTTTTCCCTTGAATATAAACTGGGACACAGAAAATAGGAAATTGAAACAGAAGATTGGGGCTGAAAATAGGAAAAGCCAAGGAAATGTACTTATTAACATCTAAGCTTTTTATTTTGTTTTCACTTAGATTTACATTTTCACAAACTTCTGCTGCACAAGGAATGCATTTTAATATCTAATATAAAGATGTTTCAGGGCTTTATTCATTTCTCAGTTTTATTGGTTAAAGTACTTTTTGTGCCGCCAGTTTAAAGTGGTTCTTTTTGAGATTTCATTAAAGCACATTAGGCAGCTGCAATGTAATTTCCATACTTGATCTATGTGACAGTGCTGCTTAAACTATTACCTCTTGATTAGTAAATTATATGTTGCTTAACAGTTTCAGCCGTTTTCTATAAAATCTTTTCCATTTTTAAAACGGTATGTGAGGTCATTATGGAGTGTTTCAATTAACTTTAATTTGTTTTTGCACATTTAATAAAGTGAACATTTCCCTTCTATAGCTGTTTACATTTTTAGTCTAAAAGCCACATTATTGTTTAGTTGACTCTGAGTCAACAACCTGCTTTCACTGAAAGTGTCTACTTTGTCTGTAAAGGCTATGTACTAAAGGAAAAAAGTCATTATTGCAGCAGTCTGAGTCTCGGCAGGCAGAAGTCACTTTGCCTCTACTTTGCTGAAAGCTCTCAGCGTAGAAATCGGACTACATGGCTTCAATCCTGTACGGGCACTACAGGGTTTCCTCTTGGGGATCAATGCAGCAGCAGGAGAGTGAAAGAAGGAAGTGAAAAGTGCAGCTTCTCTGATGGTTACATGTGTAGCCACTTTAAAATTCATAGAAAGAACAGTCCGGCTAAGTCCAGGGTGAGGATTACAGTTTTGCAGTATCGATCGTCATTCTCGAAAGTTTCTGACCTTTTTTTCACTTGGCTGATGTATTTTTAACCAATCATCCATACACTGTAGGATTTCCAATATACGGATAAAGTCAATAAATAACATGCATTAACAAGGGCATGGGTTTCATTTCAACACTGGGGGGTACGATTATGAAACTGGGAGGTGAAATCATGAAATCAAAACCCCATGTTATGATGAATGTTATTATGTAAATGCCTTGAGCGTCATACCTATTGGGTAAAAATCGATACAGCATAGTATTGTGGCATTTTGAGTTGCAGTATTGTATCCATACACAGATGTCACATATTGCTTTTTCTTATTATATAAATTATTAATACTGCAAATACAAATTAAACTTTTGGTAGGCCACTAGAATAACAAAATCCATTCCCTTTTCAATCCACTAGATACATTTTGCTGCAATAAAAACTACTGAAGTGAGAAACATCATCTTTAAACCGTTACCTGTTTAGATAAAACAGATGCTGACATTTTTTTTCTTTGGTGACACAATTTACAGATAATAAATCACAATATATGTTATCTTAATACTCAGCACATCACAAAACATTTAAAAATTGCAAAAATGTTGCACTGTGACCTAAGTATTATGGTAATAAAGTATTATGGGGCCTCTGGTGATTCCCACGCCTAATCATATCCAAGGGATGATGCCAGTATATTTGATTAAAATGCTATAAATGCTATGTACTCTATACCAATAATGTTCCCAAGCAAATTGGGGTTATGATACAGCCTGACTATTTATTGTTCGCTCTCCAAACTGAGTATCAGAGAAGTCACTGCCAACAGAAACTAAATATTTGCTGCTGCTGCCACCTCACACTTAAATTATCCAACTGACTCAACATGATCTTTTATTGTGAAGCAGTCATGCGCATTGTGCTAACCGACAACAGCAATCAAAAATTGTGTCTATAAAACAAGACATTTTCTGCATTTCTTTTTGGTTAGAAGGCCAGTTTTACAAATTGCAGGGAGTAATGAAACAAGCCACAGTTAACCTCCAACTTTTCAGCATGGTAACCAAGTTTACTGTGTCCTGATGAAAACTACATCCCCTGTTTGGAGCGCGAAATCAGTTGAGCTGTAGTTGAGGCTTTTATTGACTGATCTCTTTATAAAAACAACAGGAGTTTGTTTAGCAGGTACACCAGCTGCTCTCCTCTTGTATTTCTGACTGTCTAGTGTTGTGTTAAATCAAACTTGCTGTCGCTAAATCGACTAGGACTGAAATCTTTTAGGATTTAACATCTCATTCTGTTTTTTTTCTGCAGTAGATCATGTTTAAATGAGCTCTGAATTGAAACCTTGAAGCCATGACCAGAACAAGACTGTTATAAAACACCATAAATACACTCAGGACTCACTTGTCTTGTCATTTTTAACACACTGAATACTGCTCACACTTCATAATGGCTGATCTAAACTTTGGGCTACCATCCATCATTTCAAGGATCTTTGTTATTAATCTTTGATAGGAGATAGTAAGAGTAGTGAGGCTCACCTCTGTGCTCAGTCTTCTGAGGTTCAGTTGCAGATAACAGCCTTCACAGCACATCATGTCCTCTTGACCTAAGGACAAATGTATAGGAGAAAAACAGTAAGAAATTCAGTGGGGTTATTTTCATCTCATTCACTGGACAACATGCTGTTTACAGCCTAGAGGTAAAAATATTTACATGGTCAGAGTTTCAAAATTTGAACCAGCATTTGTCCCTAAATTACTTAAATGTTTGGATATACTATAAACTACAATACTGTGCAAAAATAAGCTCCACAGATTTGTTGTTTTAGCAAAGTTGCAATGAGGATGTTTTCTTTAAAAATCTCAGTCTCTTTGTTAGGATACAAACAATGAAGAGAATATGTAAAATGCATTAAAACACAAAAAAAACACTGAACAAAATGGCTTCACCATACTGAAGTCAATATTTAATGTGAAACATGGAAGTGTACAACAATAACAAAAGGTAGCTCAAACAATCAATATTGAGCTTTGGATATGTCTTGAATGCACCCTAACCCTAAATACTCCAGAAGATTGGTACTGTAAATCTCATAATGTCTGCCATAGATAATTGAATATATGCTAAGTGGAAAAGGATGTCATCCTAAATACTTGCAACTTTAGCCTGTTGAAGTTATTCATCAGTATTCTGATATATTTTAGTACTGTATACATATCTGCTGTTTAAGATGAAGGTGGCCTTAAACGTTTGCACAGTACTGTACTTTACTGTACTGTACTGTACTTTAACGTTTGGGTTCACTTACACAACTCTCCGTGTTTTTATTTAGTTGAAGGAAGCCTCAACAGCGGGTACACCTTACTTTACCTGGCTAGTAGCAAACAGCCACTAGCTGAGGCTTTAGCATTTAGCTGCTAAAGCTACAGATATGCTTTCACAAGTCGGTGGAGACCAAAAACAGACGCATAAGGAGAGTGAATCCCGAACTTACGTTCACCTTGTGGCGAGAAACACGACGCCAAATGAAGCTAATGTCGCTCCTTGTCTGCTGGAAATGTTAGCACGCAACTGCTGGCAAACTGCCGACTTAATCTGAAGGATTCATATCTTGTTTCTTCTTCCCAAAGGTGGCCGAAAAAGTGAGTTACTGCTGGTTTAAGTTTGATAAATCCAAGAGAAGCTGTCCGACGCCTGCCCTCGCGTCCTTCGGTATAGACTGTGACGTCATCACGTAAAGTCTGCTCGGGAGGAGACTACAAGAATCTACTCATCTGTCCCATTAATCCCATATGAGCGGTTTTTGTTTGTTTGTTTGTTTGCTTGCTTGCTTGCTTTTGCCTCTTAACTAAATGATAGGCTATACATGTATTAGGCCACACACATTCATATACAGAAATGTTTAGTTTATAAATAAGGACTCATGGACGGATTATGAGACAATGGGCCCCTGGGCACAGATATGCAAAGGGCCCCGCCACCTCTCCTAGGAAAGAAATTTTGTGGTGGGGTTGTGTCTATTTGTAGTCATAATGCATATTTTTGGGTTTGATGTGTCTCTGTGATCATTTTGTCTCCCTGAGGTTGTTTATTAGCTGGCACCAGGCATCATTATGACCTCAAAAAGACCCTGGAGTCTTATATTGGACAGACATTAAATTTTGGTTGGAAAGAAAATAGAGATGAAGATATTTAAACAATGTTAGAATATACTGCAGTGTGGCGGTTGACTTTGTAACGTTTTACTGTAACGTTGTTTGGTTTACCAGGTGAGCTACTGAGTGCCCCTTAAACCAAATATCAACGTCAAACAACGTTGGTGAGCTTAGTTGTGACTCTTTGAGGTAATTTTCTGTGGGGTTTTTTTGGTGGCTTTGTGTTGCTTATTATTAATTTTGTGTCTCCTTGTGGTTGTTTTGTGTCTCTTTGTAGTCATTTTTGTGTCACTTTGTAGTTGTTTAGCTGACTTTTGTAGTTATTTTGTGTGTCGTTGCAATTCCTTGCATCTCTTTCTGGTCTTTTTGTGTTTGTTCCTGGTTTTTACATGTTGAAACCTCTTGTGGGCTGGATCAATTATGGATTTGGACAGCCCTCAGCCCTCCTAAACATACCGGGAATGCACCTGCAGAGTGCACAAGTTAACAAGTGAATTCTGGCCATTTGGATTCAGCCACTGATTATAAAAAAATAGTGAATTGCCATATTTTTAGATTTAGGATTTAGAAAATTACACTAATATGCCTGATGAGGGCGCTAGAGCCTCAGCTGCCACACTTTTGATCTGACAGCTTCAGTGTTTTCAAGTTAAACCAAAATGATGAACAGTCTGTCACTGAACTAACCTTGGCTCATATTCTGTCAATTCAACTCAAACTTTTTAGCAGCATTATTCACGTTTTTTAACACCTCACTGCAGCATGGGTAGCTACCGTACACATCTGCAGTCACGAAAAACAAGGTGCTCTTGTTGAGACACTGCCTGAATTAAAAATGCAGCAGGGCAACATGCACATCAACTTCAGAGCATCACTCTCAAGGTCAGTGACTATTAAGTGGATATAAAATATGTTCGTCACTAATATGATACAGCAGAAACTTCTTCGCCTGAGGACATCGGGGAGAGATGGCAGTGCATGAGATGAGCTCATACTGAGCCTACAGAAAAACCTCAACAAATCCCTCCTGTCTTCAAAAGAACAAGGTTTAAACAAGTGGTGGAATGCACCTAATTTTATGTACTCAATTACAATTTAGAGGTACTTGATATTTTCATTTTCATGTTACTCACATACTACTTCACTACATTTCAGAGGTAAATGTGTACTTAATGCCATTCATCTGAGACAGATTAGGAATTTACATTTAACAGATAACCTCATAAAATACATTGATTAAGATGAAACAGGAGGTTTACAAAATTTTAGGCTTGTGACTCTTAGTTGGGGCCCCTTCTTGTGTTTCAAATTTATCTTATGACCCTTAGGGGTCCGACCCTGACCTTTGGAGCCACATGGGTTAAACTTTTTGCAGAACAATACATTGAAATGCTCTGAAAAGGGACTGGTTTACATGAAAAACTCAGATTTTGTCAAAACATGTAAACTACTTGATATGTAATTAAATGTTGGTAAAAAAAAAACTGTAAATGTATTTGTGTCAGAATTTAAAGTGCAAAGTACTCAGTGTAAAAGGAAACAACTCAAGTTCAGTCAATTTTAAATCTTAAGGCAGCCCAAAAAACTGGCCATTTTAAATTTAAACTTAGAAATGGTTCAAAACAAATATTTTTTTAAATCAAATAAACATGACCTTATTTGACTAAAAAGTTTATTTGTTTTGAATAATTATTCAAGTCAATTTAACATTTTAAGGCAGCGCCCACACCAACTTTTTAATTTTAAAACAAGGTTTTTTACCTAGTTGTTTTTTTTTTTACATCTAACTTTGTAAAATAGTTAAAATGAGTTGCAACTCAATCAGCTACAATAATATAATGAGTGAGCTGTAACAACTAGTCATTTAGTTTATTAAAAAGAAAATAAACTGTTAACTTTTGTAACAACTGATTAATCATTTCAGTCATTTTTCAAGCAAAAAAAAAGTTTGCAATGATTCACCTTGCCTTTTCAAATTCTGACAACTTAAAAATTAAGCCCAAACACTAACTTGTTTTTCAAGTTAAATCAAATAGTTTTACAGTGTAGAATGTGAGGATTTGATGCTTTTCTTTGTCATATGTTACTTGAGGAAATATCTTTGAATCAAATCAAGCAATTTTGATATGTCACTTTGGGCTGTGGATGTTTGATGGGTGTTTTCTTTTTTGTTATTTCATAGACTAAATGATTAATGACATAGTTCAGAAAATAATCTGCAGTTTAATCAATGACACCCCAAAAAATGTAAGATTTTAAATGCAGTACATTGTATTACATTCAGTTAAGTTAGAATTATTGTTTTTTTCTTGTATTGTTTTATGACTTGAAATCTGTCGGTCTTGACTTGGGAATTGGCTTGGTACTTAAGTGCAAAGACTTGGGACTTAAAGTCTTTGTCCAGCCTCTAAAAAATGAACGTAAAAAAAAAAAACACGTCCAGATTAGGGTTATGGATCAGCAGCGTAGCAACACTAGTTCTGTTTTAAAAATGTTTGTCACCCATAAGCTGATGCAGATATTTGAAAAATGGGGTCTCCACCTAAGTGTGCACCTATATTTGTATCTGTCCCGAAAAAGCAATAAACTCAAAGAGAATTCTCATTATGTCAGTAAACAGTATTTCATAGCGCTCATGAAGAAATCAATATAATGTAGAGAGCGACAGGGCTGAAAAAACAAAACGGTAGTGTTGCTGAGGTTGGCATCAGAGGGGCCTTTATAGTGAACTTGATTAAAAGAAAATTGCTTTCAAGTGCTCTCAGCAGGCTGGGAGGTTGAGTGGGAGTGCTCTTGTGTGCAGCGCTGGTGGAGTTTCACAAACTAGGCTTTCAGGGTGAGGAAACAAGATGAAGAAATGTTTTGAAACTGCCTGAGGACAAAGAACGAGGAGGCACTGGTGACATTGTGGCGCAATATTACCGCTATTATCATTTTCAATACGTTTTCATTTACATACCACTTCTGAGACTGGTGAGATGAAATTCATTTCTGTCCTAAATTATTTCATTATTTCTCTCTAACTCCTTGTGATTAAAGGAGATTGGGCTGCTTTTGTTGCTGGTTTTAAAACTTTGAATTTATTGTCCTTTATAATTTAACTACGCCTTTCTGTGCCATAAATCAAACATTAGCATTTAAAATGTGTTGCATTTCACTGTAAATATGAAAATGAAGCAAAGGGAATATTATATTTGTGTGTGTATGTGTATGAATGCATGTGGAATAAGGGGGTAAAAATAAATGAAAAAAATGAAATCGTATAATTGTGGATTTTATCTTGTTAAGTATTCACCTGACAGGAGTGTCAGATGGATTGGGGTCTTTAATTTAGGAACTGTCACATTTGTGTAATTTATTCCCTCTTGAATTCAAAATGACATCAGGAGATCAAATCCTGTGCCTGATTTCCATGAAACGTTCACCTAATTGGCTTTTAAATTGTGGAGCGAGCACTGGTGAATAATTTAACTACTTGGTTTTAAAGTAGTCTGACTCTGGTGAGAAAACTATTGGAAATCCATTACCGCGCAGGGTTAAACTTTGATTTTTTTTTCAAAGAAATATAATTTGCATTTGATTTAAGTTTTGTTTCTCACCCATCTTTAAAACCTCTAGGCACGCATGAACCCAGAAGCAACAGGAGCAACACAAAGAAAATAAAAAGACTCACATATACTATATTTAAGGTTTTCTTACAGCATATTCGTCTCTGTGTATTTGCTTTCTAGGTCAAATGGATCAAAGAATCTGCATATAATGAGAATTATTCATGGCGTCACCTCTATGCATTGGGTTTACACACTCATGTTGGAGCACACTGTAAACACTGGTATCTGAACATCATCCGAAATTCATTTGCATATGCACTGTAGTGTAGCGTAATAAACAACAGACCCGGAGAGATTAAACTACAAGTAGTTTTCTAAGTGAACAATGCTACATGAATAATGTGCCTTTTACCTGTACAGGTGTGTTTGTTCTCTTATCATTCCTTGCTGTATTGTGTGAATTTTGTTTACATTATTAACAATTACATATAAATAATCATAAAACATAATTTAAAAAATACTCTAATTTAATTAATTACTATAATTAAAATGTTAACTAAACTACAAAGAGCTTTAGTTGGAAATATGATTATTTGCTTTATATGAGAATATTGATGTCATTTCTGTTCCATTACTATAGAGCTACAGCCAGCAGCAGGTTAGCTTAGCTTCGTATTAAGGCCCCGTCTACACTAAAAATTGGACGAAGCTGACATGACATCACCCACTGGTTTGTAATCTGCCATTTTGAAGCCTTAAGTCTGGCATTTCAGCTGTCACCATCATGATTTTTGGAGCCAGAA
Organism: Plectropomus leopardus; assembly: GCF_026936395.1. Classification (NCBI taxonomy): domain Eukaryota; kingdom Metazoa; phylum Chordata; class Actinopteri; order Perciformes; family Serranidae; genus Plectropomus; species Plectropomus leopardus. The sequence goes on along the minus strand of NC_142197.1, from coordinate 15,824,168 downwards.
GTGACCATATTTGGATGAGAAGCTGGAGCTGGGGAAACAATGAGGTGATCTAGATTCATGCATGGCCTTTGTTGCTGTGTATAATGAGTATACACTTAACAACAACAGCGGACTACCACTTTGCATAACAAAGTGTTGGTACTGCCTTATCTAATGACTACTTTACACTTAAACATTGCACCACTTTAGGGATGAACAGAACAATATTTTTGTTCCAACCTCTTATACAGTATACAGTCTATGGTTACACCTCATTGTTTGTTATTTAAAGTAGGCCAGAAACAGCAGGTCCACGGCATCACTTTTATGTTGTCCACTCAATGAGCTCCTTTATCCTTAAATTGATCACGAATCAATGGGGATGAGAAAAAAGGTAGCATGTGCACCTCACTAACTTTGTGATGAGGGGAAAAAACTGCTAAAGATGGCAAACGTGCTAAGTTATTTTTGTGCACACAGAGATATTTTGTAAAAGGAAGGTTATGTAGACAGAATTATTTCTTAAAATGAAGGGGGGAAAATTGGTAGTTTTCAAAAATATCTGTATGCGTATAGACAGACTGGAAACTGGGGGAATGCTAACGTAGCTGCCTACCAGCACCTCTAAAGCTCACTAAATAACATGTTACACTTAATTTGTTTAATCCATACAAAAAGTAAAGTATAAGAATAAATTCCTGGAGTCTTGGAATGGTTTCCTGGCAAATACTCGTGGCCAAGAAATAGTCCGGCACATAATTCCTTGTAAAAACACAACTTGGTGTTGTGCTTTCTTTGGATTAAAATAACAACATATAATGTGTTAATTCTCTCTGTTTCTTTTCTTAATGCTAAGATAAGCTAACCAGCTGCTGGCAGTAGCTTCACATGTACTGTACAAACTTCTTCTAATCTCCCATTTTCCCCAAATATCCAACTCTTCCTTTAAATATTCAACATTTCAATCCAAATTTATTTCTGTTTGGAGCCACTTGGGTTTGGAACCAATCCCAGCATGCCTTGGATAAAAGGTAGGGAAACACCTTGGATGTGTCGCCAGCAGTTCTAACAGACACAAGTCATTAAATTTAAAAGGCTCAAGTCCATAAAATTGTTATATGTCCATCCAGACTCCAATACTTCTTTAAAGTTTGTGAATCTCAGAGATCTTATTTTGGGAAAAAGAAACGCTGTGAGATGCAGCTGACAGTCGCTCGCAGTGACTTGGCGTAAAAGACTGAACATGTAGTCCACAGACAGACACAGAGACAAGACGGGACACTTCAGTGACCACGTTCAGATGGGTGAAATCCCCCGGTCCGACAAACTCATCCCACACGATCGATAGCTGCTGTGACAACAGCCCCTCTCGTCACAGGCTGGAGAACAAGCTGTTGTGAAGGTCTGAGAATGGAAGATAGGCCCCCGGAGGGGAGGCTTGATTTACGAGCCCAAGTCAAGATAGAGGCACAGTCGCCCACGTACTGTGGACGGCCTTCCTGCCGCATCAGTCTCCCTCTCCCTGCCTGCCTGCCTGCTGCTGTACTTGTCCTCCCTCCAGTGTCTATTTGCCTGCCTGTTGACAGCTGAAATGGGCTGAAATGACATACCACCCAGAAGAACATTTCATTCTCTTCTTTACCTTCCAGTGGACTGCTGAATAGTGAAATCCTAAATGTCACCTTTAGCTTGTTTTAGCTATTTTTTTACAAACTAAGCCAGAAGGTGGGTGATGCTTGTTGACGTTAAGATAGATAATGCAAGAGAAAGGGCTAATTTCAACATGTCATGTCGCCGTCGAACCACTGGAAGAAGCAAACTAGTGACATTCAGGGGGTAAACTGTGCTGCGAGACAACACATCCACCCTCAGGTAAAAAGCACAATGCATTACTTTGTGGGGGACATATCACCTTCAGGCGATCGCACACACAGTGGTATCTGTCGTAGCAAACATTAGGCAGAGCAGAAGACAAATATTGTATCAGCTTCACTCTGATGGTTCAGAATCGGCTCGCTTCACTTTACAAAATGCATGTTTGCTTTTGAAAGTGAGCCAGTGGGACATTAAGATGTGTATTTTGTCCTCTAATTTAACATGTTTTCAGGTATAAAAGACACATTTTTGCATTTCAAAGACAGAAAAGAGATGCATTTGTATGTAAGTCTTTGATTTTCTTCAGACACAACATGTCTTATTTGACTATGGGACTGCAACAAACATTTATTTTTTGTCAATGATTAATCCGCAGATTCTTTTTTAGGTGAATCAATTAATCATTTGATGAAGAATCCCCATTGATCCATATACTGTACAAAAATATTTGTGGTTTCATGAAACAGAAAAAGGCCATAAACTACAATTTCAAGGCCCCAATTCCAATTTTTTGGTAGTTAGGTTTTTGCAGTGGGGTGCGACGAAAAAACAAAATTTGTCATGTTTGATCAGTTGCAAATGTTTAACGTAACAGATTTTTATATTTTTTAATTTTATCTTTCACAGCGCTCTTCTTACTGTCTTATAAGTGGGCGGGGCTAGTGTGGTTCATGATGATGTCACAAATTCCATGCATCAATCAGCATTTAGCAACATTTAAATTTTAATTTCGTGATAGTTGGTGGGTTGTTTGGTCGCTGTCAATCAAATCTGATTACAATTGCACCATCACAGTCCAGATAACGCCGGTAAGATGAATTTTGAAGTGTTAAACTTTTCCTGATTAACTTTTAAGAATTAAGAAAAACAAACTTAAATTTTTGCATATTTAGTCATGAATATTTAAGAGAATAGCAAAATACTTCAAATTTGACACCAGGCTTTCATAAATTTTAAAAACGATAGAAAATTAATAGATTAATATATTTTAATAATGAATAAATTGTTTGTCAATCGACTAATGGATAAATTGACTAATTGTTTCAGCTGTGTTTCACTAAAACTCTCCATCAAGGCTTTTAAAAAACTAAATACACTTATCACTTTTTGAACTTTGTTTCTAGAGTGGGAGTTGTTGTAGGAGTTTGAACATACTGCACTGTTGCACTCACTGTAAGCTGATGTAAGTAACAGTGATGGCTGCAGTACTTACAGCATCTTTAATGTGAAATACAGATAGAGACAAGGTATTTGAGGAACCTTTTAAAAGCCAAAGTGTGAGCCTGTTTAGCAGTGACCACACATTCAGGCAATATTTTAAACCCCAAAGTCCTTCCACTGTACAGTTGCACCCCCCACCTTCCCCTTTTTAATTTATCGGGCTGCTGTTGAGCGAGTGAAGACACCCTGCCTCCATCTCTCTCCTGAGCCATATCAATATTCATGGGTCTGCCGGGTGCGTTTGTGCGATGGCTGTCTCATTAGCCTTTGATCCCCTTGCGCGAGGCCTGTCGGAGCGTTGATGCGCCAACAACAGAGCAGCGTTTGAAGTGCAGAGAGAACAGCTGCTTGCATTGATCTCCATATACTTTCTTTGCCATCCACACGCACGTCCACACATACACAGATGCTGCCCACAGGCACATGAATACATGCATCTACTGTAGGATTACTTGGTACAGTCTGACCTCAACACTGCAATAATTGCAAGTGCATCCTGCTTATATCAGTTTAGAGTATGTGATGTGAAATACAGAGCTGGAACAAGATTAATTAATTAGTTGATTGCCAGAAAATAAATAGATTTTCATTAAAAAAAAAATATTATTATATATATTTACATCACTGACTTAGGGATTGTTGATCAGTTGTCACCTTGAGCTATGGAAACATTTTTCACCATTTTCACAAATTTTATAGACTAAAAGATGAATATATTGATCAGGGCTGGGAAATAAGCTTGACTATTGGTGCTTTTGCAAAATATATTTCCAAAATGAGATTTTTGATAAATAATCATCAAAAATTATCTGCAAGAATAGTCTGGTAAATTTGGAAAATACATCACTTTACTGTAATTCAGACTTTAAAACCAGAAAAAAACAGCTTTTTCAATATTATATCCAAATTCTATTTTTTTTAACCACAAGTCTAAGCCCAAATGTAGTCTCATATTACGTCATTAAAATATCGATATATAGCCCAGCCCCACGATTAATCAAGAAAACAATCAGCAGACCAATAATGATTCTAGTTGTTAGTTGCAGCACTAGTGATCTATATTAAAACTCTATGTGTTAATCCTCAATCATACAGTTAATAAGTGTCAGGATACAGTCTGTGATTTGTAAAATGACGGGCTGAATATCATTATTATATGTCGTCTCAATCAAGCTCTTTCGTGGAACACAGTAATCTTGTGCCATATGGTCTAATCAACAGGTATTATGCAAAACACACCATGCCTGAAATTTTCATAGATGGAACACATTTCTTTGAGCTACAGAGAAAATGATTCACACTGAAAATTAATAATGAGGCACTTCAGCAAGACAGGAATTCTAAGATACTGAATTACAATGCAAGCTGGAACAAAGCAGCAAAATGCTCCGTAACAAGCTCTTATTTGCTACCATTAGTGTTTTATACAGAATTACTTGCTGAAATCAAGAATATTTTGGTCAATCCAAATAGTCAGCTATATTCTGTTTTTTATTTGCGTTATATCATATAAACCAGCTTCTCTTTGTGAATCATCGACAGCATTTAGCTGAATATTCAGTGAAAACAGCCAAAAGGACATGACATCATATGTTATGCAGCCAAAGAACAACTATCACAATACCACTGGCAAACGCAGGCTCTGCTCTGTTCTCAAATTTTACTTGAAATTATCTGCAAAAAGCACAAATTACCACTGCACTTATTTGTTAAAGCAGGACAGTTCTCTTCCTCTCTAATGTTAACACATTCTTTTACTGTGCAGCCTACAAGGAGAGGGTCCAGTTAGTATGACATCATGACATCTGCACAAAGACGGTCCCTGCGCTAGTCCACTCAATAATTCTCCACTCTGTTCTGAAATGGTATCTGCTGTGTGTGTGGAGAGCACAGCTTAAAAATGAAGACTTGGGAGCTTGTCTGGGCTATTGCCCCCCTGGGAACAGGTTAGCAGATCAATACCGCCAATGTGCCTGATAACATTAGAGCGTCCTTAATGGCACTAATGAAGAGAGTGGTTGACAGATACTCGGGGAGACTTAGGTCAAAGAGACAGTGTGTTAGCCGCAGAGCCAGTTTAGTACATAAAACGGGGGTTTGGGGTTATTGGTCAAATGTGTTTTAATGGCTGTATATGCACTGAAAACTATTCTTTGTTATTTTTTAACACTTAAGGGATGGTACAAGACATTTAATCAATTTATTACAATAGATTGAGATCTCAAGTTCTTCAGTTCAAGAGGAAATGATTACAAATATGTGTGCATTTGTGCACAAATAGTCCGATTTGTGCAAAAATGTTTAAAATAGTGCTGAAATGATCAGAAATAGGTGTGCATTTGTGCAGAAATTCACAAAAAAAAATTTGGAAATGAGCAAAAATAGTGTAAAATTGAGCAAATATAGGTGTGCATTTGTTCGCGAATAGTCATTGTGACAATTTGGAAACTAATTTTCTATGTAATATCTCCCACCCAACAACATATGGGAGTTAAAAGGAGCTTTGGTAAGGTCTCAGTGATGTACTCTGTTCTGCTCACCAACTGTGAGTAAAAGGATGAGAAGAATAGAAACAAAATCAGTGCCAAGTTTTCGAGGTGATCAGCTCTTTTCAGTGTCCTTTGTAACATCAGGTCACACTGTGCTGAGAATGAGTCTGATTGCAGGGAATGTTATCAGTCTTCAAATGTCAAAAAAACTACATCTCAGCAGAATCGCTGCTGACATTTTGATAAATCAGACGCTATTTTGCCCCCCCCCCCACACACACACACACACACACACACAGAAAGAGAGAGCAACCTGCTGCTGAAAAGCCTCAGCAGGATCTTTGCACACACACTACTTATGAACACCCCCAGTGCCTGACTGCTGCTGGTCCACAGTCCTAATAAAGACGAGGAGAGGGATGAAAGGAGGAGAGACACAAAGGAGACAGACAGTATAACGTACCTCACAGCAGACGTCTTGTTTTTAACTTCAGGAGCTGCTGGGATGCACCAGGCGAGGCGGGACTGTCTTCTTCCTTTCTGTCTTCTCTGGGATGGAGGCTCAGGAGGAGAGCTGCTCCTTCGCTGCCTCCTCCCCGCCTCTGGCTCGCTCTGCTACTGTCTCAGCCCCTCTCACTATCATACCTCCCTCCAATGCTGCTCCCCCTCCACTTTTTACTCCTCCCCTTTCCTATAACCTGCTCCCTCCTGTCTCCTGTCTCTCCTACACCCACCCTGCTCCTCAAACTCAGGGGTGACAAAGGAAATCAAGGCTTTTATCACTAGTTTTTCCACAGAATGTCTTCACTTTTTCCCTTAAAATGTAACAATAAGTCACAGTTTAACATCTGGTAAGGTGAGTTTTCTGTATCCCATGGTTCAGACATCCAAAATCTTGTCTCTGCAATGACATCATATATATATATATATATATATATATATATATATATATATATATATATATGTAATACTACAATGTAAGCTAGAGCTGCTATTGTTTCCATTGTCTGATTATTTGTCTACTAAAGGTCAGAAAAAAGGAAAAGACCATGATCATTATGATTACCAGGTCCAACTTGATGCATCTGCATTGCTTGTTGTATCCAACCTACAGTCAAAAAACACAAAGATATTCAGTTCAGTCTCATATGTAGTGAAGAAAAGCAGCCAATTTACAGATTTGAATAAGAACCGACTAATGCTGCGTTCACATGCGACAAAAAAACAGATATTGTAATGGACAAGAGTAAAGGGTAACATAAGGTGAGGCCAAAATGAAAAGATATTCAGTTTACTGTCATAAATGTAATAAACAAAAGCAGTATATTTCAGATTTGACAGCAGCAGATTGACTAAAGCTGCATTTACATGGTTTCAGACAGACTGGATATTGTTTTAGTGGACCAGGGCAGAACAGTAAAATGAAGTGAGGCCAAAACCGAAAAATATTCAGTTTACATGATGAAGAAAAGCAGCAAATTCACGTATTTGAAACAGAACCAGCGAATGTGTGACTTTTTCACTTGATTGATTACTCGACTAATGCTGCATTCACGTAGAATAATGCAGACGACAAATTTCATTTTAGTGGACGAGCAGTAAGGTTAGGCTGGCAAAGAATACTCAGCGAAGGTAATGGTAAGCGGCATTGCCATTAAAAGTTTAAATATTTGAACTTTTCTACATGATGGAATTTACAACCAGGCCAAAATCTGGGCGACAATTACTCGATATCACAGGGAATAGACCCACAGGTACGACTCAGAGGCAGATCAGGTAAGTAATAACTGGACAAAGACGCACTTGCACGTAAGGAAGGGAACACCCAGTTTACATATACAAGGAGAGGGTACTTTACCAAGACACAGGTGTGACAATCAGACGCAGGTAAAGCACATCAGGGCAGGTAATCACACAAGAGGGAAACTTGACAGGTAGTCGTGACCTGGAATGATATTGGATGGAGGTTAACAAAATAAAACTAACAGGAAATGGACAAAATCAAGTAATAACAAAAACATGACCTGACACAGAAGCATCACACTGGACATTTCAAGAAAAACTACAGAAGAAAAAAAGGAAAATATTAACATTTAATATATTCTATTCCAATTTTTGTAAACAATATAGCATTACCATCACAACATATCATCATGCACGTTTTGTTTGACCCTTTGAATCTGGATCAACACAACTTTTCTCTCTTGTGCTGTTTCCAGATGCCTTTCAAAAGCTATTTAACCATTTGAAAACTGAGCAAACTGAAAAAAGGTCCACGAAATTAATAAAAGGTGAGACGATAACTCTCAAAAAAACTAGGGGAAAATGTCCAGAAAACGATTAAAAATGATTAAAATTACATATTTAAAATGATTAATGCGGAAAATGTATATATATATATATATAAATAGAAATTTAAAGCAATTTGCACAGGTTTCAAGGGTTAACTGCCTGCAATTCCATCAGACTGTTTGTTTTTTTGACCATTATGAAGGTTGTGTCCAGATATGGTCTACAGTCTGCCTAAATCCATGTGAATGCAGTTTAATCTTTTTAACTTTATTTTGGGCTCAAATGATGGTCCAGCGTTGCTCAGTTGTTGCGTGTACATGGGATACATTCAGACAAATGCCGCATTCATTCATTGATTTTCCTTATTAGAATTATCAGAGGAAGAGACGCCACTAAAGAGAAGCAGATGAGTTAGTGAATTATTTTTAAGATTTCACATAATTCATACGGTGTGTGCAAAAGGGGCTGAAACCAAATATCAAGAGGCTGTTGCACATGTTTTGTACTTTCAGTGATCGCATCTCACCACATCTGGTGCATTACTCAGAGCTTTCCCATTGTCTCAATGAAAGAAAAAAGAATGCAGACAAAAAGAGGAGAGGCACTTATGGCTCAGTGAGGTGCTTTGGATAAAATTATATCACCCAGCTGGGTGCTCCTACCACTGACAGGTGGACATGATTCATTTGTTACCTGGCTTTGTTGAGTCAGATGACCACTCGTGGATTCTTCAGCACTGGCCAGTTCTCAGTCTTTTTCTCTCTCCGTCTCTTTCCCCCTCTCTTCCATAGAGAGCCCTCCACTGCCTCTGCCCCTGTTTCCATAGTGACACTTTCCCCGACTCCGGCTCAACATAATCAAGTGAACGGGATAGGGGTGGGGGTTGGGGGCGAGAGAGGGAACTGGGAGTGGGTTGAAGGAATGACCAAGATTAGAATGATAGAAAAAAAGGGCAAACAGCAAAAGATAAAGGAGCAAATAATGAGAGAAAATCAGTAAAGACGGTTTGTCAGAGGCAAACAGTGTCTTCGGCTCGAGTCCATCTCTGCCTGGTGTTGGGTTCACATCAGGTGCTTTGTAAAGCCTCGGCATATGGTTGAAATAATTATCATGCTCATCAAACAACTGGATGGCCACTTGTGCTTTGTGACAATGCTCCCATCAGGGCAGAAATGAATTATGGGATAGACTTGATCAATCTGAATTTTAATGTGAGTGGTGCTCAGCATGAATCTACTGCATGATGCCAGGCGGAGACGGGGTAAACCACCTCGAATGTTGGAATAAAATGATGTAACACATTTAAACCAAACAAGCCATTCTGCTATAGTGTTTTTAGCCTGGCGGTATGTCTCGAGAGTCGATCTGTCAGTCCGCTGCTTTGATCCGGACTGAAATATCTCTATGGTGTATTGCAGCAAAATATTGTGCAAACATTCATGTTCCGCAGAGGATGAATCCTGCTCATTCTCATCTGGTGCAACCTGCTGGTCAAAACTGTCACTAATCAAGTGAAATATCTCAACATCTACAAGATAGATGGGGACTAATTAGTATCCTGTTTTCCACAGGATGAATTGTGATAACTTTGGTTATTCTGTAACTCTCTCTCTTTCTCTGAAATTCAAATATCTTCATTATGAGCATGAACAAAAATGTTTTTGCCAATGCAGCTCACACAACACAACAAAACAAAACAAAAGATAATTCTACAAATATTAAATATATTCATTCATCACATACGTATTGAATTGACAGGTCCATCTATCTTTTCCTATCTATCTATACCTCTATGTATCTTAAGAGCTCTCTTTCTCTCTCTTTATTTATATCTATAAATATCTATCTATCTACCTATCTTATGTGTATATATATATATGTATATGTGTATATATATATATATATATATAGTAAAGTAAGAGTAATAAATGAAAAGGCAGTATGAGATTAAGTCCAGCTGTTATGAGAAATAAGGAGCAAAAAATTAAATCAGCTGACATCCTTTTGCTGTGTTCATAGGCTTCTCAAAAGTAAGACAAGACTGAGAGCAGAACAGATAAAATATCACTGAGACAAATTTCTGAAATTGTTACTGTTATCTTAAAAGCTGATTATTTCAGACAAATAAAAAATTGCTGCAGTGAAAGAGAATTTTAATTCTAATTTGAATTAGGATCGGTCTGAGACAAGAGGAAGGCTTTTTCTCAAGAGCTGAATTTAAGAAGTATGAGAAATAAAATTGTCACAATTTCATATTTATGTTAAACTGAGATTAGTTATGTCAATGAGACATAGGCTGGACAATAAATACATCTTATTTTTAATTTTACTTTCTTTTGAGGGAGGCTGAAAATAGAGATCAAATGATAAAACCACGCAGTGCTGCTCAAATATGAAGTAAGATTCTGTTACTGTGTTGCCTATTTTGTTTTTAGAAACATGTTTTAATTTCTGGCTTACCATCCAACTGTAATTCAAGATCTTTTTTCACCAGCCCGTTGCCATATTGTTTCCTGTTTTAAAACAGCTAATGTTGGCTTGGAATGTGCAGTGCATTATGGTAGTTGTAGTTTTTCCCCTTTTGAATTTAAGTAGATTCCACACAGTCCCTTTTCTCTTTTCTCTGGTCAAGTAGCACCAATTTTAAAAGCACTTGTTACTTTCTACTGCATACAGTCCACTTTGATGAAAAGACCATCTTTCCAGTAGTGCAATACTTTTTTATGTGCACTGAAAAGTGCTCTATAAATATAATGTACAATGATAATAATATGAAACTTTTGGCACTATTACAAGATGCTAATAACAGAACAGCTGGTCTTCCCTGGATGTGACTCAGTATGAGGCATTTGTAAAACTGCCAGTAAATCTATTCAACAAATAAAGGTTACATTTGCGCTAATTCTACCATCGCTTACCTAAAAAAATAGCAGCCACGGTCCCCATAAGAATGATTGTGATGGTGCGGATCATTATTTTGCTGCATTGATCACTATTGAATGGGATTACTGTCGACCGCTGTTCTTCTTGTGTGATCAACTAACGGCAGCAAAAAGGCTTGTGAACTCTACTAATTCTCTGTTGATCCCATGTTGTTGTGTTGTCACCTGCGTGCCTCCTTCCACCAGGTGGGTCAGATGGCGGGGTCAGCCACTCACCGACCTGGTACAGATTTAGAGTTGTGATTAAAAGGACACTTCAGGGTGGACGCTGCAGGTCATGAGGATCGAACGTGGGACTTTGTGACTAACAGAATGGTTTCTCTGACCAGGAGGCTTCTCTGCTGTTGTTGTGCTCGAGGAAACACAACATACATTCTCACCTCAGCCAGCAAGAGAAAATAAATTGCTCTTTTTTAGTGCTCTGAGAAGCTGAGCTGAATATTGTGCCACCACTTTGGAGAATGTCTTGGTGCCATCTAGGAAAAAAAAAGGAAAATAATCTATTTTTGCATTTCTTAGTCCCTTAGGGCACAAACAAAAAGCAATACATTTCTCTCTCAACAGTTCTTTTTTTTTTAATTATAAGCATTTACCCAAAGGCAAAGATTTACATTAACAACAAAAGTGCACTTTCAATAATCTGCATTCATTTCCTCTAATAAAGTGAAAAAATACATAAAAGTGAAATAAAGGACATTTTTTCATGCACAAGAGCAACACGTAAACTGGAGAAACAAAACGCCTTACATATATTCAGAAGACGTTTTAAAAGATAAATAAATGTAATGAAGTCTTCCCTACTTATAATTAAACATAGATGCACAAAGTGGTCAGCAGTGTCACTGCCCCTAGAGATCTCATCCCGAACTCGTCACATGCGTCCGCTCTGTCAGTGCATTCGATGCACAAGTGTGACTCAAAAAGCCGCCCTCTATGTCCACCTGGAAAAGGGCCAGAGTCCAGAATTCACTTCCAGTGTGGACGTGAGGGGTTTTTTTTCTACACGGTACCATTTGCCTCTTTTGCCTGAACCTGACTATCCGTGACTTTGCTGCCTAATCCTAACCATCGTGACCGTCTGTGTTGGTTGCCATGTGCCTTTGATGACATCACAGTAACAGCATCCCAGAGTGTAAACAGCTGATGCAGAAGGACACCTTAAAATATCATAAATAGACACATGGTGCCAGAGTGGCGCCATTTGACGAATAGGGATGAGAACTTGTCGGATTGTAGGTTCAGCTCAGCAAACAAAAAGAGAAACAGAAGTAAGAAAAGCACAAAACGGCTTGAGCCAGAAAGGTGTGAGATTAAAACAAATGACTTTTTTCTCAGCTGAAATCTTAAGCAGAAACAGTTCATTTGTATTATTGTTCACTAGCGCATGGTAAATATGCTTTGTTATTTAAACATCAGGTTGTAAAGTTAATGTGCTAACTGGCTAACTAGTGTCTTGAATGCATACTGCTGGTTTTCTGGTTTTCCTTTTTGAATGACACACAAAGACCAAAAGTGCTATTTAGCAGGCAGTAGTCATTGTCGAGTGTTCAAGCATGACTTTTTGGCCAAGATGCTGGTAATGTGAGGCAATGCAACAGCAGGCCTCGCTGCCATTAGCTCTTTGATGGTGATTAGATATATCTGGGCCTTAAGACATCACATATCAAAATGTGCTCTGCTAAATAGCTGAGAAGACCATGGTGTCTCTTTTAGTGGCATCTGCCAAAAAATTTTCATAGTGGGTGAATATAATAGGGCTTTGGCTTCCCCTGGCCACCCTTTAGTGCCACCGGCCACCTTAGGTACAAATACTGTAATAAGAGACACACATTTGACTCTAAATTCCATATGTTTGGGTCTGTTTATGGACCAGAGCTAAAGATCTATTCAGTATTGTTATTAGGGCTGTCTGAATAATGTCATCACTACATATTTGGAACAAGAAAATTGCACATTCTGTCACTCTGTGATAGCCAAATTGGATGTTGGGCTTCCCCGTAACCACCATGTTGGCCACATCCCTATCATCCAATTTGGTGATAGCCTATAAGAGTACTACCTGGCCGAGCACAAACTTGTCAGAAAGATTTATGTCTCTCTAACTCTAAATTCCAATCTCAGCCTGTTAGTTATCCTCGGCTTTAGTTTAGTTGGCAGAATGATTGACAGCCGGCTGATTGGGGAGCTGTGGATTTCTGTGCCCTCAAGTCAGATTCTAGAGGGATTCAACCAATTACCGCTCAAGGGCATCAAGACAAGGTGCACAGGGTTGACGCCAGTGCAGGTTGTACTCTAACCCCTCATGGCGCTTGTGCATGCCAGAGGGTACAGTAGGATGCAGAGACAAGGAACTGCAGAGATTACGGAAACACAATCAGACCTGGCAGGTTATGTCTCTCGTAATTGGAAGAAAAAGACTCTTTCTATGGCTTGTGAGTGAAACCTTGAAACAAAGGAAGAGGCAGGAGGTGGATGACAATTTTGTGTCACTGTCAGTGATGGTGCGGATCAACTTTAAGCAATAGACCTCACCTAGAATATCGGCTTTCCTCCAGACAGCACTGAGATATTCTCCTATCCTTGATGACAACTGTAAACAGGTCAACACATGTCTAGAACACCAACTCATCTACTTTTACCTTCAATTATATTATATATTTATATTATAATAATTTGCTGATGGCATCTTGTTTCTGAAAAAATATGATGTGATTTGGAAAAAATAGGAATCTCCTTAAATGAAAAGCTTTATTTAAATATACGTTCTTTATTCATGTATTTTTGTAAACTACATCTGTCATATAAGTATAATTGTACGGATGTCTTTAGACACATTTTTGTTCATCTAACCTGCTGGGAGTCAAGTATTGGGGTCTGGGTCGTGTTTGATTATTTTCATATTTAATTTATTAATAAAAGAACAGAGTGTAGCAAATTTAATTCAAGTTAGGGGTTATTTTACAAGAACAAAATATTTTCTTTTGATTGTGCTTTTATTTTATTGAAAGGCTTAATTGGTAGTCCTACTTTGTCTTTATCGACTTTCCTCATACTAGTTGTTTAGTAAATTGAGAGCAAAATAAATGATAGAGAAATGATGAGACCTGATTGAATCTTATAGCCGAAACAAATTGAATTAGATTACCTGTGGACAAATGGGCCCTAGTGTCGAATTGGGTTTAAGGACACATATTTGGCAGTACCAGCAGGGTTTAGTCTGATGGAGTCTGTGTCTCAGTGCAGGATTCGACTGTGCAATGGCTGAAAGACTTTGGTAATGTTATATATATTAGAAAAATGGAGCACTGACTCTATGTTCCCTATAAGTAGCATCAAATTCTATATACCAGTTTTCTTATGAAGAATTTTTTTTCTTTTCATAAATCTTTTCAGAAATTAGTGACACTAAAAACAAAGCTTTACCATTTTCTTACATCTCCTACTTTTTCCCTACTTTATGTAGCCTAACCTTTATCCTCAGTGAGCTAAAAAGTGACATGTCAACTTAAAGCAAACCTATGAATCTGCCCTCAAAGGTCCCAGGAGAGCAATATAAATTTAGCAATGCTTTAAAAAAAAAAAAAAAAACAGACCGTTCTGTTTAATACACATCTGTACCAACCCATTTCATGTCAGCACAGACTACCATGCTGTGTTAACAGGTAACTCAGCGTGCGCTGTCATGAGTTATTAACCAGCGACATACATTTATAGCATAGGTAGTGTACAAATTTACATTACAATATGACTTATGCATTTACAGGTGATTCAGTGTGAATCTAGTGCAATGTAAAATTACTTACAATTGTTGGCTGAAAATTAATTAGAATCCAAAAAGGTTTATAAAATATTATACTGGTTATATTGACATAACAGTCAGGTTTTAACAACAGAGAGATTTTTATAGCGTTTTTTGGTATGTTAGTGATGATCTGTCCGTTGCTATATGCACTGTGTCATATCTTGTGTGTGAGTGTGTGAGAAAGACACACAGAGGGAGAGCAGACACCGACTTGTAAATGATGTCTTTCATCTCTTGACTTCAGATGTGGCTGTCACACACTTCCATTATACAGCAGGATGAAGTGGGACACACAAGACAGACTGTAAGACGGGAGTGTGAGAACAAAGGGAGCAGAGAAATGTGCGCGCGCACACACACACACACACTGGACCGGTTGGACTCATATAATCACAGAAACTGAGAAAGGAATTATTCTTCCGACTTGATCTTGCGATGTAAGATCTCAGGACAGATAATCTCAGGGATATCTAGGTGTGGAAAATGACTGAGCAACACTCTCGGCTCCCTTAACAAACACCACTGTGGTGCCCTTGAGGAGGCCACTTAAACCCCAAATCGCTCCAGTGGAGCTGCTCAGTGACCAACAGCATCAGACTGCAGCTGCACTAAGTGAATGTCTGCATGAATTTTTTTCAGCACAAGGTTAAAAAAAAGGCAGCCAGCAAATCCCCACTCGGGATATATTTTAAAGGAAATCTGAATCAAGGTGGTACCCAGGGGAATATCAATTCATTTAAGGCTACAAGGTTTAAAGTAAAAGTCCCTTGGGGAAATTAAAGTGTGATAAAACAGGACATTCACATATTACAGTAATACAGCCAGCCGTGTTCACCTTGGATACCCCAGATCCCCGTGTAATTCCTCTCACTCGCTCCTATCAGAATCACTTCTTATGTTTTCAGTGACAGCTCGGACAGCAGTCAGCAGTGAGTGGAAATTGAAATCACTTTTCAGCGTCTCCAAACTCCCATTTCTGAGAGAATAATCCATGGCTGGATTTCAAGAGGAAGCCTCACTTGTCAGATGCAGAAAAAATCCAGATTTTTACAAGCTGTAAGGATTAATTGATTTAGTGTTACACCAAAAAAAAAAAAAATGGAATTACCAAGGGTGATTATCAGTAATACATCAAGTAATTAGTGCAATAACAGCAATATCCTCGCTGTTGAAGTGCCTTTTGCCAAGACACTGATTCCCTTTTAATGTTATTCTGGGGCTCAACCTGACCTTAAACCTACCATGTCAAAAACTAGTGTGTATCAATACCATAGACCACTAGAGGGATGGGCCACTAGATGGCATGACACTAAAATAAGAGCATCCATTCATTCATAGACCTTTTCCCAAAGACTCCAGCTGACACTATTATCTTTCTGCAAACCATGGATACATTACATTTCTATTTTATTTTGTAACTATGCTGTGCACAACAACCACTTGGCCACAGCTAGGAAAAGACAGCACCGCCACTACGAGCACCATGCACTGTGCATATGTTACCAGTGCTGACAGGGAAACCATAATAGCATACAACAAAGCAATTGCACTTAGGACACCTAAATGGCCAGCAGTGGCCCAAGGAAAACATAATGTTTTTGCTTAAAATATCCAGTTTTGTGTGCAGAAAATGCAGCCATATCTCCATTGAAAAGACTTTTCATGGTGCTATCCCAGCAGCAAATGCAGCAACGTTTTTGTAAATAACAACCATTTCTGTGGCAGTATTCCTGAAGGGAAGAAAGCAATGGGTTGCTAAAAAACACCCAAGTTTGGTGGCTAAAGAGCAGCTGAAAACACAGCAATGTCTCACCAATGCCTCACCTCATCCTCATCCTCCACCATCCCCTTCACCTCCTGATGACAAAGCTCAAACATGCATGGTATTGATGCGTATAAAATGTGAAAAAAATGTTACATATTCCTGCTTTCCTGTTACATACAATCCCAACATTTTCTTCTTATGGCTGGGCTGGTCCACAGGATATTTTATTGGACTTTTTTTCTTATTTCACAAGTTAACAGAAACCAAATAGGAGGACTGCAGATGAAAATCAGCTTTCAATTAAATCGGACACATTTACATCATCTTTCATCAAGAAAGAAAGAAAGAAAAAGAAAAGACAGAATGGGCCACCCATGATCCTCCAAACATGGAGAATCTGATATTCAATCTCAGAGTAAAATAGATTTTGTTGCAGATCTGACCCACATTACTCTTCTTTGGTCGTCATACACAAAAACTCCTTGTCATCTTAAAATAACCCAAGATTGTCACGAACAGATCTGGTTTTGTGTGTTACACTAGAACAGTGGTATTAAACCTCTTTTGTCTGATGTACCCACAGAGCCCCGACAGGTACCTTTACATCAATACTGACCTGTCTTATTAAAAAGGAGTTCATTTCAGTTCCAATAGATTTTTACTGGATGTTATTTACCATTACTGATTAAGATTAAAAAGGGCAAAATTGTTTTTACATTTTTCTTCCACAATTGAGCTGTCAGCGGGTCTGATTTACACCTGTGACATTAAATTGATATTGATTGGTAGAGTTTAGTTTTTAATATTTAACTGTGTTCATTTCTATCTGGAGTATATAATCCATCTCTGTGATGTAAATATTCCACATCTTTTCTCAGAGAGGATTTAACACAGGAGCTCATGACCACTGGATATTTATTTTTTTCACAGACCAATATAATATCAATTTCAAGCGTGAGAATCCAGTTTTACAGATGTTTGTTTTGCTTTGTTATATCAAGGACCCCATTACTTAATGCCAAAGGCAATCACCGCTCCTCCTCGGAGTGAGCTGAGCTGAAAACACAATTAGATGGACCTAAAGTACAGTAACAATTCATATAGCATTAGGGCAGCAGTGTTAAATAAGTTTAACAGACATTTGCTCGAGGACAGAGACAGAAGAGAAGTGAGGGTTGTTACTATTCACCACCAAAACTGATCTTAATGAGAGCTGCATGCAGAGGAGGATAAGCAGCACTCTTCACCTTACATACCAAGACCCTGGCTGCTGAGACGGCTTCATTAAGCCCAGCAGACTATGGGCTGTCACTCCTGAAAACGGGCAAGGCGGCCAAAGGAATGGGAAACAACAACACAGTAATAACGTTGACATTTACAATAGGCGTCGGATATCATATCCAATTTCTCCCTGCACACCCTTAATTCCTTTTTAATTGCTTTTCCGTGTTGGTTCCGGGATAAGGCTGTCTCTCTTCATTTATGAAAGTGAGGAGATGGGGACAGTGGTGTGTGGGGGGACGGCTGATTGTGTATGCATGTGTGCGTGCGAGGAGTGGGGGGGGGTGCTAAAGTGGGGGTGTTGGTTGCAGGCGAGTTGCAAGGCCAATACTGAGATAATTGGAGCCTGTTTCAAACAAATCAAATACTTTTTTAAAAGAGCTTTGATTAAGAAATCTGACTTAATTTGATGAAAATAACTGAAGAATTAAATGATTATGATATACGTGATTAATTATGCTGCAGTGTGCGGCTGAATGAATATGCTCAGAGTTTTCAAACATTCACCCTTAAAGAGTGGATTATTGTGCGAATGAGAAACAAGAAAACAAATCCCTTCTTCTAAAACTGAACATATGGAACCAGTAATAATCAGCATTAATCAAAAGTGAGACAGGATCCACCATTAAATTTAAAATGGTGCGAATGACCACCTGAAGTTCTAGATTGACATTTTTGAAATTTCACTTTTTTTGCACAGCCTAGTATATCGAGTATACCACCAGTGTTCAACACAAGGAAATACATCGTCGTCAGATCAAGATAAGATAAGATAAGATAAAACTTTATTGATCCCACACCAGGAAATTCACTTGTCACAGCAGCTCAAGCAGTACAGACAGATTATCTGGTCGATCATTGGAGCCGATATTTGGCGTTTTGCCGCTTATCTGTATCAGCGTTTTATTTTAATGATCACCAATAAAATGTATTAATTAAAAAGTGCAAAGAAAGTCTCAGCAAAGGAGGGACCTCTACTTTGTAAAACCTCAGGAAGCTATTTTTATTTATTCATTGTTTTATGCTAAACTAATCTAACAGGCGGCTGACTTATAGAGCTCCATATTTATCGAAGTCATAAGATTGGCATTCATTTTCTAATTAGTGAGTTTGAGGGGTGCTGTTGACAGTTGTGTGTGTTGTTTTTTTTCTAACCCTAACCCTAATTTTTTTTTTACTTTGGACTGACAGGCTAGCTATACCTATTCTTCATGCTAAGCTAATAGGTGTAGCTTCATATTTCACGCACCAGAGTGAGTGTGGTATCAATCTTCTCATATAACTCTCGGCAAGAAGGCAAATAAATTTACTTTTCCAAAATGTTAAACTGCTCTTTCACCTGCAACAAACTTGACAGGAAATACATGAAAAACACAACAGTTTAGTTCTACACTTTTTAAGATTGAGCACTAAACAACATCAATCAAGCATCAGGCCGATCGTGCTGCTGCCTGACTGACTGACGGCACAGCCCAGTGCACCACATAACTTGGCAACCCCGTAGTTACTTTTATCCAGCAGAGTGTGTGGTGGTTAATCAAAGCCCATAATTTCCATAATTCATGGATGCCCATCTGTTTGCCACCTCCTCCCATGCCCAGTGCAGTATAAACAAATTCAGGAGAGGGGCCAAGGGGCTATTTAATGACAGCATCAGCCATGGCTTGTGCAAATATCCACACACACACACACACACACACACACACACACACCCATGCGCACACACACAACTGTGGTCTAATCAATCTTCTGGCACAACTATAATTCATTCTAAACACAATTGTTTAATCCATCTAAGGTGCAACATTTGCATCATAATTCACAAATTGAGGTTAACTAATTAGGCTTCATGAGTGTAAGACTATTACTCATCCCCATCACACTGTGCCTTTTAGAAGACTTTCAGATAGCTCACATAAAATCTCTGATCTCCATCCAGGCAGTTTCTCACAAAAGTCTTGTCACACCACCACGGCATCGTACAGATTTCCTTCTGATAAAATCAAACTACTTTGATGTTATTGCAAGCCCTGGGACGGCTTCGTGATTGAATCAGCAGAGCTCAGGATAGAGAAAGAAGCCGATAATAGCTTAGAGGGAAGTGGATTTGTTGTATGAATCAGGGATAGATTCTTACCTAACAAACAGTTTAGAAGTAAAGCAGCCAATAAAGAGCTGGATCTGACTCTGGGAGCAGTAAGATGCTGCATTTTCTCTATTTCATATTTTGTTTTCTTTCATTTAAAAAACTATTATTGACTGACATCATTTGGTAGCACTTTAGATTAATGGAAGGATTACTGGACAGGCCGACCAGGCACAAGCATGGGGAAACCCCTGGCCCTCATCTGCAAAATGTCCCTCAAATTAACACACAAGCTTCAAAATGACCACAAAAAGATGCAAAGGAACAACAAAAAGACACAAAATAACTTGCCTGGGTCCAGACCTTTCAATCCGCCCACTCTTCTAAATCTGACTGATTCGCCTGGCATCATGACATAAAACAGCATTTTTTGGTTGAAATTAAAAATGAGCACAGCTCTGGGACTCAATTAGCCAACCAGCACCATGGGCAGGACTAACGCCGCTATAAAGCCACTGTCACGCCGTTACAAGTGGTGTGCCTAAACCAATGTTGAGTACAACAACACTGACAAGCGCTATAGACAAGATAGATGCTGCTATTGAGGCTGTTTTAAATCAACAGGACTTCTGGATATCATCTGACATCACTTTTTGTTTTTACTTCGACTGCGCCACTCTTAAATCCCTGGTAAAAGCAGTATGTTGGCATGACAACGCATCAGTGTGGACTGGAAATTAGATCCAGGCAGATACGTTGGTTTTTAGTGATTGGTTATGTAAAGTTGAATTCCTCTCTCCCACAGAAATAAGTGAGTGAGTGGATGCAATGTCAAATTAAAGAGTGTAACCAGCCCTATCTTATTCCAAACTTGTGAAATATTGCCACTTGGTCAGTAATTTTGGCGTCAGACACAGACGCAAACAGGCATCTTTTGCAGCAATGCGATGAACCGCCAGGTGGCTTCAGTTTTTAATGCTGCCATATGCCATCAGTTTGAAACGCTGCCCCTAACAACATAATACAAGGACATGGGAAGTCCTATTAGGGCAGGCGGGAGCGGTGGTGAATTGGGAGCCCGCTGTTCACTTTCTGATTAAATGTTGAGCAAAACTATGATGTTTTTAGTAAACTTAACCACGTGCTTGTGTTGCACAAGGAAATACACATAAATACAAACAGAAACTGTGCTTTTCCTGTGAAAACTGAAGTGTATTTGAAAAAAAATTAATGCATGTAACACACATAAAATCACATATCGTCCTGCAATATCAACAACAAATGCTGGAGGATATCTAGCACGTAATATGTAGCCATGAAAGTCCACAGACAAGTACCGGTATTTGACAAGTTGGGATGAGAAAGTAATGCTGTAACAAGTTGACAATTCTGTCTGATATGAGACAACAAAAAAGGGACAAAACAACAACTAAAAGATGAATTATGACTACAACAAGATGCAAAACTACAACACAAAAAGAGGCTTAGCAACCATAAAATGCACATTTCTTGCTCGTATGTAGAGATGGGGGGCCTTTTGCATATCTGTGCCCAGGGACCCATTATCCGGTAATCCACCCATGTTTAGATTAGAGCCCACAAATTACCATATTTGTTTTGTACATATGGGGCATCAATAAAATACTCACTAGGTATTTGAAGTGTAGTAGTACGAATATGCAAGTACAAGGGAAGGAGAGCGAAGTATAAGGGTTTAACAGCTTTGTGTTACAGAGGGACTTAACAGTGTTGATATTGTAAAAAAAAATCCAGTTGTGGCATTATATAACATCCAATTCTGTTTCATCCATAAGCCTCAATTTAAAAACACTGCACTGATGTAAAAAAAAAATTAAACTGAATAATATAGTGGTTTAATGGCTGGAGGCTTGGCTGGTGCCTGCATGCTGAGAGCTGCTGTCACTTATTTAGGAGTTTTATTGCCTAATGAGATATACTATATAACATCTCACCAAAAGTCATGCCGGCTAAAAAAAAAAAGGGCAAACTATTAAATCTAATGATGGCATCTTACAAACAGGAGACAATGCTAAAAATATAAAGGCAAAAAAAAAGGCTTTAAAAAACAGGTTGGATCAATTTAACAGCATTTAAGACCACAAATCTTCAAGTATGGTGTGGTGTGAGAGGGTCACAGATGAAATAAGAGCCCCTCTGACCCAACTGCTGAGCTCCATTTAAGGTTTTAAGGCAGCAATACACTGGGGAGAAACAAATGACTTTTCCCTCAAAAACACCTGGTGTGATCACCAAAGTTCCCCAACTCTGTCAAGTAACACAAGTTGAAACTGAATCTAAAAACTTAGACTCTAGTCCTTCTTTGCAGTATAGTGTCTGTCTGTCTGTCTTCAAACACAAAGCCGACTGACCAGAGGAGCCGAGAGCGATTCTGACAGTTAACTTGACTTCTGAAGTGCAGGTAAAGAGGCTGCCGCGACTCCGCTTCCTGCAATTCAGAAACATATTAAAAATTAAGTTGTTTTTATCCTTTGCAGATTTAGAGAAGGTCATCCGTGCTTTTATCTCATCTCGTTTAGAAAACTGCAAAAGTCACCCTCACGTCTTCGGCTCGTTCAGGTTGCAGCAGCAGAAGCTTTTCTCTGCTGTAAGTGCCAATTTTTCATAAGTAACACCCCCTCAAAATATGAATCTAGTTTTTGTTGTAGGATGGGTGTCACTAACATTTCATGATATCATGAGTGCTTGAAATGGAGACAAGTATTTTGATTTAGGGGATACATTAAAGACTGTCAGCCTACACACATTTTTCCTTATTTCTTCTGTCTAGTTGAAGCATGTGGATTTCTCCTCATGAGGCTGTTTTAAGAGTGATACTGAAATAGTTTTCTCAAAAAAACAAAAATGCAACTGGTGTAAAGAATGGATTAAACAATGTGTTTTTCTGCTGTAGTTTCAGTTATGTTGTTGATTTTCTCTTCTTTTCTGTCTTTCTTTTGTGTTGTTTGAAATAAATAAACAAAACAAACATTACTTTAAATGCCAGTGAAATTTCATAACTACGTTATTTTTGCGGTTACAGCGTAGCTAATGTTTGCAGCTATGTCCTGCTCCACTGGAATTGGGGAAGTTTACACTTGAGCATACCCAACCATCTCATTATCCAATAGTTATGTTCAAAAAACACAACAGTTAGTCTGTATCCTGAAAGTATAAGAGCAATTAAAAATCTAACCTCTTGCTCATCCAAGTATGTACCTGAAGTAGCTGAGGACGAGTTACAACAGCCGCCTTACCTCACATTTTTAGACTATCCCAGAGGAAATACATTTTCTCATACTTCTTAAATTCAGCTCCTGAGATACAGCCTTCCTCTTGTCTCAGCCCGATCCTAATTTAAAATCTTGAAATGCTCTATTTCCTCTCGCACTGCAGTAATCTTTGTTTGTCTGAAATAACCAGCTTTTGAGAAAACAGTTAGATTCAAAAGACAACTTGAACATGTTACAACTCATGTTACAATTCAGCAGCTCATCAGCACAGCAAAACAAACAAACAAACAAACAAACAAACAAACAAACAAACAAAACTCCTGGCTATGTATTATTTTGCTCCTTTTTTTCTCGTAATAGAAACATTAGAATTAAAAGATCTCCAGTAAGAACCTGATTTATCTCTCTGAGATAAAGGAAAGACTATTGTGAGAAAAATTTTTCCTCTGGGTAATATTCGTATTAGTATGGCATTGCTCACACTGCCAGCTCTAACTGTTTGTTGTAGTTGTTTTTGGTGTATCCAGATTGTATCCAGAGAGGGCCAGATAAGTCACTAAGATAAGGCAGCAAAAGAAAAATAAAAAAAATAAATAATAAAGTTTTGCTAATTGTATCCAAACCATGTTTACAGGTTGTTTGAAATGTGATTTCAGTCAGATTTCTACATATGTGTCTCAGTCATCATTTGAATCCCTCAAAAACAGTATTCTTAATTATTCTTAATCCCTTTCAGTGGTGAATACAAGCCTTAAGAGTGAGGTAGGAATAAAGTGACCTTACTCTCCTTAAGATTATTCTGTTCAAAAGATTTGGACTTTTTGGTGATCACACACTATGGGATTGGCTGTCACTATGCTACTTTAATTGTTTTCATTTTTCTTTTAAACTTGTTTTCATTAATTTTTCACTGAAATGCAGCAACCTCACACATCCTCTGCATCGACAGAAAGAAACACAAATCGGTTACATTTTTTTTATCCTCATATTGCAATATAAAGAATAACAGGCCTTACATGCGTCAACTAACCCCAAAGGGAAGGTGGCAAGCATCCCCAATTGGGATTGTTTTGCTAGCAACAAAGATAACAACCACATGCTGTGGCCTGGCTAAAACCAAATATAAACCTATAGCTCTGTTTCCTTATAAACACACTAGAGGACAAGCTGAGAGGAGAGACACAGAAGAGCTCTTACCTCAATCTGAAGTGTCTTCTTCCTGAAATTAGATGACCTCTGACCCCAATTCTTAAGAGTTTCAGTACTGACATTTTTAACAGCGCCCTCTAGAGAGCAACATCCAATACATATGACAACCCACATGTCAACCAACCCTATTCTTTCTATTTTATTTTCTGAAAAATATGAAAAGCAATCACAAATGATACAAAACCCACACACATTCAGTACTGTATAGCAGTTTATTCATTTCTGGCATGTTTTTAAATATATTTTATTCATTTATTTATATATTTTACATTATTCTTGAACTTGATTTCTATGTCTTTCATACATATGCGGCTGAATGATGAACCGGAGAAAAAAAATCTGTTAAACTCTGAAAGCTTAAAAAAAATACAGTTGGTTAATTTGTGAGTAAACGATACAAAATTATAACATTTAATACAAAATCATTCGTCTTAATGTTGAGTTAACGCAAGTCAGTGAAGTTAGCCATGCACGGTTCATCTAATTCATGATTCACATCGAGCTTTAGCTTTAACGTGAGTCGTTCGCCAACCAAACACTTTACTTTTCAAATGAATCTACATCTCTCTCAGTACCGGCTACATTTGTCGTGCTGTATCGAGGAGCCAGTGCTACACTGTTAAATCTGTCAAACAGCTGCTCAAGTCCCCACGAGAGCAAATACACGATTGAACTTGTCAAATGGCTCGAGACATCATGAACAGCATTCATCCATAATTACTTTCTGCCCATTCTTGTCTGGGTAATTCTGTGTCTTGAAATATCCCTGAGCCGCAGCGTTTCCACATCAGCTTTCAAAACCACTTGATGGCTGTCTCCATAATGGCTCCATCATCTCATCACATGCTCTGTTATTGAAAAGCACCATTGATGGCACCACAGAAACTAATCATTGGCAATGTCTGTAAACATACTGTCATGTTTCGATGCAACACGGATCTCTTTTACATCCAGAGATGTTGTTTTTGCCAGAAGGGAAATGAAAAGGCGAGAAAATAATGTGCAGGTTTTTGCCATTTTTTTCTGCTAGCACACACTGAGCTGTCTGCTCTTTACCAAAGCTCAAAACTCCACCAGTGTAAATGTCAACAAGGCAAAAAGGGACACAACAAAATGTAATGATTCTCAGATGAATTGCTGCATCCTTAGTTTGTCACCACTAATTGGGAGTCTAAATAAACCAATCACACATTTTTGCATGCACACAGAGCTGCCTATTGAATGGCAGCATTAAAATCTAACCTCTCTAGCACTCTGCATATTTCAATCTACTTTTTAAAAAAAGTCCATAGACTGATTTGATATGTAGACATTATTTACAGTTTTTTTTCCCAGTAAGGCATGCCATTATTCAAAACTTTCAGTCAGCGAGAGTGATTCCTTTATTAGCGGGTTACAGTCTCTGTGTCACAGCTGAAGTTGTTGCCATGACGATAATACTGCATACTGAGCGAGGAGGAGGGAAGAGAAAAAAACTTGTCACTGAACAATTTCTGAGAATAGTTTGCCAACTTGTGATGTGAAGTTTCTCCAGTTACCTTTGCACCGCAGAGCAAACAGCGAAGATCCTTCACACCGGAGGGAGGTATCGTACGCTCACAGCACAAATACAGGCTTCTTCTTAACGGCTCAAAAATACGAGTCAATAAGATATTGAGCCTGTGAAATGATTTCAGAGCTCGTGGTTGTGTATCACGCTTTGCAAACCTGCGAGTAAACTGTGCATATCAAATTAAAGTCTGTGAATGGGCAGAAAAGATTTGTAGATGTAGAAAATTATGAGAATGTGAGCACAAAATTTGTCATAGGTGAGGGAAGTAGGCTACTTTTCTAGGCGATTTTTTTCTTAAAGTAAAGTTACCACAGTATTGCAAAGTTACAAAATCATTAGCATCAAATGCTCATAAAGTACCAATGAAAAAGTACTATGTAAAATTACCCATTTCAGAATACAGTGCAATTTATTGAACTAAAAATACTGCAGGCACAAATTTAAAGCTGAAATTTGAAACTATTGACATTTGTCCAAACATTATTTCAACAGTATCATTACCGCAAATCATCTTCACTTAGTCACAATTTTCTTTTTTCACAGGTTCACATACAACCACAGACTTTGAAATTATTTCAAGTCCAAGTCTTATTGACTCAGATTTGAGCCAGTTTATTCCCACACAATCTGTGTCACTTTCACCCCAGAAACTCAGTGAGCAATCTCCTTTTATTTTGTGGTGAGAAATTATCAACCAGAAATTGGTAAATGCAGTAACAATCAGACTTGTGGAATTGCAGACGGGAAGAGAAGAGAAGCTGTCTGAGTTTCATTGTCAACTTCTTCTTTGTCAACTTTCAACAAGACAGAGCTCGACCATCTGGCACCGAACGACAGCAAACCATGAAAACTGAAAACTATTATTTGACTCAAGTTGACGTACTTCACGGGCATAAGTTGCATTCATAGAAAACAAGTACATTCATCTAACTATTATAGTTTTTCACACTAGCTTTGGTTCATATGAGACATCTTTAGTTCACTGAAATTCAGATGGGAGAACAGTTTGTGGGTATTTTTTGGGGAGTGTTTTGTTTGTGTGTTTCCCTGCTGGATGAACACAGTGAAACATGTCAAATGATTAAAGTGGCACCTCAGATAAATTACACACTGAAAGCTAAAGTGCTGAGGCTTTGTCAGAAAAAAAACCCCCAAAATACACAGTCATGTTTGACAAAATGAAGAAAGACGGATAACATCAGAGCAGGAGAAACTTTCACAGTTAACTTTCCCCTGTCTGAATAATAGATGTTTTGTCGCCACCTGGTGGTCATACCGGATATGAGGTCATTGTTGGCAAAGTTTCCGAGCTGGATTTGCACTGCAGGCACAAAGGCCTCTGTCATCACTCATCGCTGCGTTCACATTTCAGAGCTTTTGGAGAAAGTGATTATGTGAAACAAAGAGGAGATTAATGGCTCTGCACCAAATTTGACATAAAGCTGAACACAGGGCCAAAATATTTCACCAAAAAAAGTCCAACAGTTGATGATGCTCCTCCATCCATTGTCTCCTCTGTTGTTTACTTTATATGAAAGGCAAACATTTGTGTCAAACACAGGAAATATGAAGCAAGCTTTCAGTTAAAATCAATAAATCCAAACATATGTGAAAGAAAAGTATTGAGCCAAAGTTAGACTGACATCAGTTACCATGACTAGGTATCACCTGAATTGGTGCCAAGTGTTTTATCAAATTCATATGGCGCATAGTTCAGCAGCTACCTTGAGTTCCGTTTATTGACATCTGGTTTTAAAACACCAGAGTAAGGCAATCAGATATGGCTATGCACAGGTGTGGCGTCTGAGTATTGTGCATGCTCGTGCATGGACTGTGTTTACGTGTCCAAATTTTCATGATTGACAACATGAAAATAAAGTTTATTTGCACTGTTTGGCTGAAGCCTCCTCGGGCAACAAAAATACATCTGCTGGCTTTTTCTTTAATTATGAGAAAACAGAGATGAAATGTTAGTTAGCAAATGGATACTGACATCAGTTCGAGTCTTGGTGAGATAGAAGAGGAGGCAGAGCAGGAAAGATGCAAAACTGATGTAAAATTGTTTTTTTGTGATCATCCTTCATGAAATGTTTTTGCCAACATCCTCTAGACTTTGTTTCAGGAGCATTTCTGCAGTTTAGGGAGTCAATCCTTTTGGCCTGGAAGTCACGGGTACAATCCCTGTAACATCAGGCTGTCCCTGCGGCTCAAATAACATCTTCTGCACAGATTGAGGTCACACGTAGATGCCTTCAGGATTGAGGCTGGAGGACATGGTGCTCTGGAGGGTGCGAAGGTCGCTGGGTAAAAGACGAGAAGAGCCAAGTCGTTTCAGAGAGCCAGAGTCCACTTCTGTAGCAAGCAAAAAAAAAAAACAAGTGGTCAGCCATCAAGGAGAGGGGACACAGTTGACCTGTGGAATCATTGTGACAAGGAGTTTTAACTGCCGTTAACTATAATATGTTGAGAAATGTGGTAAACAAACATAAAACGGGGGTGAGATTGTACTTTTGAATGAAATTTTGATTTCTCTTTTTTTGTTAATTCTACTTTTTTGGGGGTTTTTTTGTTTTTGTATAACTTCAACCTAGTAGTAAATGAGTTGCATATAAAGGTAAAGCAGAATAAACACAATGCCCACCAGAGCTGTTGCCCATGAACTGAATGCTTTTTTCTACTACCAAAACTCGTTTCCAATGTAATTTCCTAAATTTGGCAGGACATCCAACCAGCCTGAAGACCTCACAAATCAGGGACTGAGATGAGCTGCTGTCAGGTCAAGACTTTGGTGAGGACGAACGTGCAGATAAACTGCCCTGAGACGGTTTGTGCAGAAATAAATCGTTTGTCCAAATCACTTTTTGCATTAGCTATTCGGGTGAAGATGCCAGAAGTGGAGGTCCTTTGGTTGTGAGGCTGTTTGGATGTACTGCCAAATTAATGGAACAACATTGGAGACAAAGGAGAAGTCTGAGAGAAACATATCTACTAAGTGCATGAAAAAAGTCTTTAATTTAAACCTGTGAAAAATGGGAGCAAAAACCAGTGCCTTTTGTTTAGTATAATTTACCACGAAGAAAACTAACTAAAGAAATGTAACAATTTGACATATTACACCAAACTATACTTCACCATCTTGCACAATAAAGCTCTAGGATTTACCACCACTCAGCTTACTGTAATAATTCAGTAACTTGACGCAAGTAACACAAAACAATTGCCACTGTGGTAAATGAAATTATATGAAACTGAAAACCAAAACCTTCTGAGGGATTTGTGTCAGAGAAGAATAAAAATAGGGATTTTCCTTTTGACTAACTGCGAAAGTCTTGCAGCATTTTTTAGGGCTGCTAGTGATTTGGTCCATGTAATGGGGTTACTGACTTAAGCTGTTATGGCACAACAGTCACGCCTCAGCAGCTCTCACATGTCATTCTCAGGATGCCCAGGAGGTGGCACTGTGTACATACACATGTGAAAACAACACTGCACATACAGCTCCTCAATCAAAACGTGGTTAGCTGTGAAATTGAACTTTTTAACAAGGTGATAGTGGCGTGGCAAGTCTCTGTTGGTGTGCACATTAATGTGTGTGTGTGTGTGTGTACATGCCGTTGGTATCTCCTGTAGGTTGAGCAGGCAGCACGGTGACCTTGGTACCAGTTTGCTGAATGAACTGCTGCAAGTTGACCTGTCGAAGCTCTTTTGTCAGCTGCTCCAGCTCCTGCTCCTTCTCCTGCGAGGGAAAAAATACACAATGACAATTAAATTAAGTCTATGACAAGGCTGATTAATACAGCCAGTGTGCATTTAAATGAGGACTATCTTTAAAAAACTGCGAAATCCATACACAAATTGGTCTTATAATACTGATAAAATACTTTGATTCAGCCGCTGTACCTAATTTGGAGCTTTTTGTCTACATATCTGCATTAAAACGGACGCAGCTTTAACAACAAACAATAAAATTTTAATTTAAAATAAATATTGTTATGGCACTTATCAAAACAACATTACAAAGTGCTTAACACATAAAATCACAATAAAACAGACACACAGGAAAATACAAAAAAAATTAAAAAACAATAGTTGGTACACTGTACACTAAGAATAGAAACTGATAGAGAACTTATAGGAATGCCTTGCATAAAATAAGTCTTCAAAAGTCATTTACGTGATTTAAAACCTGGAAATCAATATGGTATTTCACTGTGCTCAAAATCTCCAGAAGTCATAACCCAGTTGAGCCAGCTAAAGAGAGGAGTTAGCTCCCAGATGGTTACGCAACTGCAGGCGCGGGATTGTGTACTTATTCAGGCCCCTCTCTAATCAGGCGAAGAATGCTGTAATACCCTCCCTCCCTTCTCCTTCTCATTACCTCATGCTTCCCACACCCTACTGGACCTCGCCTGTACATGGAGCACTTCGCTTCATACAAGGATGCACGCAGCCAAGGATCCACTGCGCATCCCTGCAAGCCAGAGATTAAACTTCGCTTCACTGCCCACAACTTAATGAGCTTAGATTTCTACGGTTCCACCTGTGTGCAGAGAATTTCCACACGCTGCAAGTTTCCTGATGAGAATCACATTTTAAAGTAAAACTTACGCATCCTCCATACGTATTTGCAACTGCCAAGTGTACTCTAAATATTGAAGCTTTGGTGTTCAAAAATCCAAACACTAAACAGGAGAATCTGACCTGTAATCTCTTGCTGGACTGGCCAAGTGAGCGTTCCAGCGCCCTGCAGCTGCTCTCCAGCAGCGCTGTGTGTTGGCTCTGCATTTCAAGCTCTGCCTTCACTTTCTCCAGCTGCGCTTGCACCTGCAATCCAGAGTGAAAATAAAGAGAGAGAAGCCAGTGTTCATCACTGTTCTTCAGGAGAGGCGGGCAAAAGTAAATAATACTCATAGCGAAGATGTAGGGGGGCTTCTTCATTCCTTAATGTGTTTAGACCTTCAGAATCTGAGTTTGTCTGGAGGTAAAAAACAATGCGGTGTGATGAGTTGTATATTTCTATGTGGAGAAAAACTTAAAGCACTAGAGTGTAGGATTTAGGGGGATATATGGGCATAAATTGAATATAACATAATGAGTATGTTTATTTTTTGACAGTAAGAATCAATGTGTTTTTGTTGCCTTAGAATTTGCTGCTTATATTTACATGCGGAGTAGGTCCTCATCCATGGAGTGTGCCATGTTTCTACAGAAGCCCAGAATGGACAACTGGCCAAAATTATATGCTGCTATTGTTTTATTCTCTGTTTAGTATTTTTATTGTATTTTTATTTTATTCATTGTACTATTCATAGGTTTTAAGGATGGAGAGAAAGCCAGGGCATAAAACATTTCATTGCATTGAATGTACAATGTACTTTTAATGTATATGAAAAATAAACTTTAACTTGAACTTGTGCCAAATTTGAAAAAAGTGTGTCATGGTCTTCTTGAGATATTGTATGCAAGAGTGAGATTGATGCAAGGTGACAGTGACCCGTGACCACCAAAATCTTATCAGTTCATCACATTTGTGCCGAATTAAAAGAAAAAAAAGCCCTCAAGGCATTCAAGAGACATTGCATTCACAGAATGGGATGGACAGACAGACAGATAATGTAACATAATGTATCTGCAACAGCAGGGGGGAGGCATAAAAAGGTGAGCACACATTAGCAGGTGCTGCGCTAAGGGCTAGTCAAGAGCAAGAAACTCTACAGTGTTTTTACTGGTTTTAATCACCTGATCCATTTATTTTGAAGAGGAAGAGACAGAATCGTAACTGGGAGTTTATGTATAGTCATGGAAGAAGTTTCAATAGTTCAGCAAACTACATTCCTCTCTGTTTACATGGTTTTAAGTATTTTTTGGAGACAAGGATAAACTGGATTGTACCTCCTCCTCATTGACCCTCTGGTTGAGCTCAGCCTCCTGCTGCTGCCGCTCCTGCTCCAGGCCTCCCTCCATGCTCTACACAACATGACAGGTATAATATGTAATAACATGGAAAGTAATCTCCACAGACAACCACAGTAGCTCCACTTTTCAATTCCAAGTTTCATATGATTCCCAAGGTAGCTGCTCATTGAGCTCACCTGTATGTGTGCCAGGTACTCTGCAAGCTTGGCCTCGCAGTCGCGCACACGGCCCTGCAGCTCGACTAGCTGTTGCCGGAGTTGCCGCTCGCTCTCGTGCTCGATCTGCAGCTCGTTCTGCCAGAATTCCTCCTCCTCCATCTCTGCATCATTCCTTCTCACCTGCTGCTCTAAAAGCAGCAGCTCCTCCTCCAAGTTTCCTCTCTGGAAAGTGAAAAATGATTCAGCTTCAAAACTCTTGGGCCCCAAAGAGAATATAAAATGCTTATTATACAAAACACAGTAAAGGAATAAAAGATGATGCAGGGAGGTAACAGCACATTCACACATATGAGCTCAAAAGATGGGACACTGAAAGGCATCAATTAATTATGAATGGGACCTTTCGTTGCAGCCTACTGCCGCCCTAACAGCTAAGAAGACTAAAAATGCTGTGCACTAAAACCTGACAGTAGTACATGAGACATAAAATCTGCCATTTTCTTACCTCAAATGTTTTCAGAAACATTTTAGTGTACAGTTTAGCTGTACAATGATAAAGTTTGTGAAACTGCTGCCATGTTGAAAACAGTCAACCCAGAATGAAGCACCCTCCAACCGTTCCTATATTGCTGCTGAACAGTAAACTAAATGTTTCTGAAAACATTTGAGGCAAGAAATACGCAATGCAGAATCTAGATTCACATCTGGCTACTCTGTAAGTTTGATCGTCGTAAATGGGCAGTGATTTACATAACTGATAGCGTTAGATACTCCTCGGTTCTGGTTTTGGTTGTTTTTAGGGCTGTCAGCATTAATCGCAATGTGATTAGGGCCATAAATAATGTGTTATTTTTATTTTATCCCACCAATCACTGGCAATCCTTGCCAAAATCACTGTCTTTCCAAAGTTGTATTAGCTTCTTCAAAAGGGGGTGAAATAATGCTCCAAATTTAGGCTAAATTTTGACAAGGAAAAATGGCTTCATCACAGGGGTCCCTTGACCTCTCACCAGATATCTGAATGAAGGGGAGACTATGGGTACCTTTGAGTCTCCCCTCAACAGATATGCCCACTTTCTGCTAGTCCCATGCAGTTTTTTCATGCAGTATAAATATGTTATTTCTGCAAATTGTATCTGAATATTTCTGTACTTTGTGGTCCCTAAACAGTCTTGAAACTGCTACCACCTATGAGCTAACCATGCAGATGCAGCTAATCAGACTGATGTCAGCGGGCAACCGCATCGACGATACTGGACTAAACTGCAACTCCTGAAAAGTCCTCCTGTCATTTGATTCTTAATCAAGAAAATCTGGTAATAATTGCTTCACCTGGTGAATATGGACTTCAAAACTGTTTTAAAATGCAAAATAATGGAATTGTATCCGTGTGCTAAAAAATGTGATTGATGCTAATTTACTACTGAAATTCACTGATTAATTGCTTTTTAAAAATTAGATGTTTGACAGCCCTAATTGTTTTCCTTCAGTCAAAGTGGATTCTTGCAAATGTCATTCAAAAAAAACTGTAAGGAGGCAAAGGAACGTGATTATTTTCACAGATTTTCCGTCTCATGTATTACTCTCGGGACATAGTGACAGTTTAAATGACAAAAACTTATTTTTAATCAAAAGTTACCAACTACAGCTTTGACTGATTTGTAAGATTTCAGAGTGCATGTGTTATGGATCTGCACACATCATCTTTTCCTATAAGTAACAGCACTGGCAGCTGTGATTTTACACACTTCGTTGGCTTCGCTGCCGGCCTCCTCGCAGTCTCGCAGCTCGGCCTCGCAGCCCAGCAGACGGCTCTCCAGGGCCTGGAGTTTGTCTCTCTGCAGCTGCACCAGCCGGCTCAGCTCTCTGGCTGGACTCCCAGGTACAGATGCTACTCCAACACCTCCAACCCTGCTGAGGTTCAGACTCACACCCTGCTGCTGGGCCTGTTTGGCTGGATGGACGGATGAGTGGGTGGGGGGGAGGGAGATGAAAGGATGGTGTTTGGATTATTGACAGATAAAAGCAGAGAGGGAGGGAAGGAAAGAGAATGAGAACAGCATGCACACAACTGATAATACTACTACTACTGACAGCAGTAATAGCTTGAATATACTCAAAAATAGAAACACACTACCTTCAGCATCTCTGCTTTTCCCAAATATGTCCCTCAGGCCCCTGGCCCCTCCAGTGAAGGTCAGAGACTTGCGTTTGGGTTCCCTTCGTTTGAGCGAGCGGTCTGTCCCTGACGGGCGGAGCTTGGCCAGAGGTGGCAGGCTCTGCCGGTAGAAACCACGCTCTGGGACGCGAGCCTGCCCGTCAGAGGTGGGCCGCTCGCTAACAGACGGGCCGGTTCGTTGGAGGATGAGCTGGACGTCGCTGGCATACTGACCCCACTTGTTGAGGGATACCACAGGGTTCTCATGCGGAGCCAGGTGACGCTCTGTCTCACGCCATTTCTCAATCAAAGTGTACCTGCCGGTGCGCCCTGGGACAAAATGAAAAATTTGATACAGCTCGTGCTTAATTACATTACTTTCCTTTAAATTTATATATATTTACATTTTCTCAATCCACCTCTTACTACAAGTGATGGGGACTTGACATGACCGTAAAATAATATGTCAAACAAGAGATTTTTTGTATTTCCTTTTTATCTCTGTCCTCTTCCCCCTGTTTTGAAGGGGACGGAGCTCATTTGGAAACAGTTCATGCCATAAACTTTCATACACAAATCAAGATTTTAAGATTTGAATCAAAAGTGATGAGAGCTCTGGGGTTGTTTTCTTGTTTTACCTGGCCTGACTGACTCTTCAAATTTAAATCTAATTTATCTTAGCTTTGCTTTTGATTAATCGCTTAGGAAATCAGTTTCAGCAGGGGTGATGCCTCATGCTGCGTTCACAATATGAGCAACCCAGCAACAGCGTAACCAGCTACATTATCGGCAAGTTGCTGTTGAAGCGTTGTGCTCGTTCGCATAATTGCGTTGTCACAGGCTTGTGTGTGTCTGCTACTTGCAACCATGCATCTCAACTGAACATCATCTCAAGTTTGTATTTGGCCACAAAAATATCTACATTTTTGAATAATGTCTGAGCCCCATTTTAACATCACATTTCTCCTCCCTATTTTATCCCATTGTGTTCTGCACATAAAGACAGCTAAGCTACATAGCACAGTACCCCAGCCAGAAACAAAAAACTAATATGATTTGTAGTGTCTCACGCCATCCACAGCAACATGTGTGTGATGTCGCCAGCTTTCATTGAAAATTACTTGTAGTATGTTGCTGTTAGGCTCGTAGTGTTTTTAGAGGGGACGGCCCATTGCTGAAATATGTCCCAAGAGCTCATCAACCCAAAAACAAACACCCAAAGAAATAAAAAAGAAAAATGTTTGCATTTTACTTTCTTTAAACCCTGGATTCATTACATTTGTACATTATCTCATTGCACATACACTGAAATTTTACATATCTCAATAAGGCTGTGAACGCTGCGTGTTTAGGTTTAAGCACAAAAACGGCTGATGATAAGGCGTTTATATGATAGGATAGATGAAGGATATATGATAAGGAAAGATCCTGTTTTGGCTTAAAACAACCCAAGTTTGGTAGCACAAAAGCTGATGGAAAAGCAGGAGCAGGTCGGTGAAAAGCACCCCAGTGTGGTGGTTCAAGTGCTGCTTGGAAACGCAGCGACAGGTCAGTAAAAACAGCAATTTGGAGCGACTGGCATTTCTTTTTGGAATAACGGGCTGTCAGTGATATCGGATTTTGGTCCAACAGGACATTTTTTGGATTAATGGCATGACACTGCCTTAGACTGATTCAGCTCACTCTTGTTCAGTAAAACTTTGTAGGTATTGCTTTCTCCTTGGGAGGTCCCTTTGACCTATGGGGTTCCCCAAGGATCTATTCTTGTGTTCTTGAACAGATGAGTCACAAACACACAACCCACTTTCATTGTTATACTGATTACACCCAGATTTATGGCTTGTAAAGTAAAATGCATCATTTACTGGCTCGGTACCGTTTGCCTTTGTACTACTAGTATATTGTGAAAACTCCCAGTGGTAAGACGTTACTGGAAGCATTTAAAAAATGAGGTTCAAAGTGCATTGCAGCTAAGAGAGGAAAGACAGGACAGATTCAATGAAGTCTTTGACAGCTCTCCCACGCCTGTGCAGCATTAGTAGTTTCAAAGAACTTTACCAGCGTGATTGGTGAAAGAACTTTAACAGTGGGAAAATTCAGCTCAACAAACAGTGATTGTGTTGGGAAAAAGGGCTACGTTCAATGGTTCATGGCTCTGTGTGTGTGTGTGTGTGTGTGTGTGTGTGTGTGTGTGTACGCCTACATTCTTGTTTGTGCACATATAGATAAGAGTAAAACACTGCCCATCGTACCCTCACAGTAAGGGTCCTTGTAAAAGAGGCACATTCATCACTTCAGCCATTCACATCAAAGTGCCCCGGGCTGGACAAAAGGCACCGAGAACACAAAGGACAGTGAACGCCATAACTCCTGCTACACTGTCACCATGAAAGACGTGTTTTAACACTATTGGTTGTTGAGAAATCCCTGTGGAAAGCAAACAACTTTCAATTTGACGAAATGATATCTCATGCTCTTAGATTCACATGCGCAATAAGTACAGAATCAGAGTTATTTCTCTACAGCAGGTAAATAAACCCAAGTCTGCAGCATGACTCATCTCGTTTTGTGCAGCCCATTTATGATGAAAATCTCTTTGTGCCCTCTAGTCACTTTTCATTTTACTGCAATTTATCATCTCTAGTATGTCTGACAACCTGCCTAGCCAATATTGGACACAACCCACACAGCAGAAAATCCCCATAGGGATTTATGAGGCACTAAATATCATTTACTGCACCT
Source organism: Plectropomus leopardus (assembly GCF_026936395.1). Lineage (NCBI taxonomy): Eukaryota > Metazoa > Chordata > Actinopteri > Perciformes > Serranidae > Plectropomus > Plectropomus leopardus. Next base: position 15,787,450 of record NC_142197.1, on the reverse strand, counting down.
TAGTTTAAGTTTTTTAGCACGTGAGCCAGATTGAGAGGATTTTATCTCATAGTGCTGAATCTACTTCTCTTGGTGGTAGTCATTGTCATGTTATTAGCTGGCCATTTGGATTTTACAAGACTTTTTGGGGATTATTTATATCGGGCTGTGAAGCCCTCTTTATATAACAAATAATAATTCATATCTTCTGCTCATATTCTTGTGATAGTTTTTGATGATTTACAAACACCAGAGATGAGTGCACAGTCTCTCATACTGTAATAAGTTGTTATGAGCTTACCAATGGCTTGTGCCAATGCAATGACCACTTCCTGGCATGTGGTGAACTCTGTGACCCCGCACACGATGCGCTGCACTCCATCCACCCACACTTTCAGCTCCATGGCCTTCATTCAGAGGCCCTCATTCCTCCACACCACAAGAGGGTGCAAATAATGTTCAACTGTCCATCCTTAAAAAGAGAGAAAAAACAATATTCAGTGCAATGAACTGTGTTACATGGTTGCATTTAACACTTTAAGCTTAAAACAAAAACCTTAAAGATGTACTGGAAATGTTTGATAATATTAGCCCAAGGCGCAACCTGAAAAATTAAGAAAAGTTAACGGAGAAGTGCTAAAAATTGCAGTTCTTTGAATCCCCACTTGAGGCTGGCTCCAGAAACATCCCCATAGACCCCCATGTTAACATGCCCAACTTCACAGCAGAAATAAACATGTTTACAGACTGGTAAAAAAAAAAAAAAACCATGTCACTACAGTCTATGAGTTGCATTCTCTCCTTGCTCCTCCACAGCTCAACCCTCTCATCCAAATATGGTCATTTATGTCTCAAAAAGACCAAGATGGCGATGGCCGAAACGCCAAATTCAAGGTTGCAAAACGGATTCCACAAACCATTCTTGACATCACGGCAGGTATGTCCATTATTTATCCATAACAACTTCAATTTGTCATTGGTGTGTTTACAGTTTGACCCCAAGTGGCCAGAAAAAAATATTGCAGGTTTTTAACTCATTTAGTTTACTTGAAATAATTAAATTGCATATGAAAATTTCTTTCTCTAGTAAATGCCGTAACCCTCTTTGTAAAGTTACATGTATATATTGATTTCTACTGCTTGTTTTCTGTTGTAGACCCCTGTTAAAAATTCAATAAAAGTTAATCACAAAAAGAAATAATCAATTTGGCCAACTAAATTTTGTAAAATAATCCCGATCATCTCATCACAACGTCATTTAGCCAAAACTTGAGTTTCCCTATAACCTTGGCTTGTGTAATATATTATGTAAATGTATCTGCAACTATTCACATCCCCCTGAATCCCATTCAGACTCTCAGACTCTGTCCAGAAACAGAGGAACAAATTGATGAATATTCACATCAAACAGGCAAATCCTATTTGACTGGCATAACTCTGGGTTCGGCACAGCCCTAAACACTTCCAAGAATGACTTAACAAACCCTACACAACACTCTTGCTACAATATGGAAGAAAAGAGCTAAAGTCTTTAAAAAAAAATATCAACCAAGCACCACAGGGTTGAACATAGTGACACCAGCTTCCTGTAAACGAACAACTTGCAACAATTCACAACACTTGTTCCTCTGAGGTAGTTTCCTGTGATGTTGCTGATAAATTGCTGCAAGAACACACTTGTGGTGCAGTGATTGTGACCGTCTAACAGGCCTCATCCAATATATTTTTCATTTGCCGGTGTCGGTGCAGGAAAGAGCGGTCGCATGCACGCAGAACGAGAGCCATTTTCAAAGTGCTGACACAAGCACCTCAGCAGCGAGGCAGTCATTACAAACCTGGCAAGGCCACAACAGCAGGCCGGCGCAACAGAGCAGCGAAGGAGCTGGTGCCTAATGCTCAGACTATTGCAACCCTACTGGGCAGCGGCACTGCTTTTTCTCCGACTGGGCCATCAGTTCAGCTCTGATCCTTGACTTCCATATCGCTTGAGGCCTCCCTTAACAATTTAGGTCGCCTTCCATCTTCATCACAGCTGGGATGGGACTCCCACCCCTCCTGCAATTTAACTACCAGTCCTCCTCAGGCCTTTTCCTACTGAGACTGCATTACCGTGCACGCTCCTCTGCACTGAGGGCATCTGGTAAGGGCAAGTCATGCCTTCGGTGGGGAATGGGATGATTTGTAACTCCAGACAGATACCGCAGGATGGATCTGAACCCAGATGTCCTAACAGCTCAGTAAACGAGACCATGAATACAGCTCAGTTAAATGCAGAGAGAAAGGGGAGAAACTAAAGGAAAAAAAAGGGGGCATGAAGGTGAACAGCAGAGGGATGGAGGAATAAACAGAGCAAAGATGGAGGTTTGGGGTTTCCAAAGAAGCACTTTTGGGATGAAAAAGTAATGAAACAATATTCATTTTGGTGGAGGTTCAGGCAGAAAGTCAGGAAAGGAAACGTCATGCTTCTGTAAGATTATCTACTCAGCAAGAGGTCAGTGGAATGAAACAATTTCTAACCGGATTCATTGGAAAAGTTTGACCTGAAGATTATTTCTAAGTAAACTTGTTGGTTTAAAGGAGCAGTGCGTAAGTTTAAGTGGGATGAGTGGCATCTAGCAGTGAAGACTACAGATCGCAACCAGGTTAAACTTCTTCCTGTTCGAATTTCTGCAGTGTTCATTGTTCAGGATGTTTTTACCAGGAGCGTAATTATCCTCAGAGGTCTCTCCTACCCCAAAATAAACAGACCGTGTGACTAAAACTGTTAAAAACACTGAATAAAGCAGTTTCATGTTAAAAATCAGTGTTTCCCCTTTCCCATTGGACATATCAGAGACGCCACACTAGCCCAGCACCAGCTTAAGTGTGCTCACCTTTTTTCTCTGGTAATTTAAGATCCAGACATTAAGGAGGTTTTTACCAGGAGCCAGATTATTTGCAGAGGTCTCTTCCTCTCTAAAACATACTGACCAAATAAATGAAACCAGTAAGAACACTGAAAAAAAAACAGTTTCACGTTAAAAAAATCTGTTTTTTCTATGCTGTTTGGCACAACAAGGGTCTGCTAACTACGGTGGCCGACGGTTGGTTGGTTTATTGGTATTGGTATTGGACATATGGCGGTGCAAAGTTGTGATTTCCACATACATAGGGACCCACTCCCTATGTAGTTATCAATGGCTCATTCTAAGGTAACAAAAACACAACTATTCATATTTTCAGGTAATTAAACACTATCAAAAATATTGTTTATATGATATTTTATTCTAACCAATATATTCCACTAAATCTTACATGTTGGACCTTTAAATTTGCAGTCAGTTTAACAAAAGATCTGTGACATAACACACAGTACTCTAACAGATGATGTGATGATGCCTTTAAACTGTCACAGCTGCTGCTGAAATGTCGTAATACAATGTTTATTCAATGACGGGTGATATTGAAGTCACAGCAGGAGGAAGAGCCAGTGTTGACACAAGCTTGTAAATCTGCTCCCTCCCTCTCTCGCTCACACACGGATACACACACTTTTTTATGTGCACTACACACACACACAAACTTGCTATAAGCACATATATGTGAGAAGTCGTACTGAAGTCATTCACTCCTTTGTGATACAATCACCATGAAGCTATCATCAAAACAGAGAGCAAACTAAGCTGCAGGAAATTCAAATTGTTACTTACAAGTCCAAATCAATCAACAATGAGAGACTTTAAAGGATAACTCCCCCATTGATCATTTGTACACTGTATCACTGATTGACAGTTTTGAAGTGAATTTGGGAAGAAAAGTTTGTTTTTCTCGCATGTCTCAACAGGGAATGAAAAATCAAAAAATCAAGAAACATTTAAGAAATGCAAAACCACTTCAGAAAATCTGTTTACAAACTCGCACACAACTTGTGCAGTATAATCAAAGTCTCATTTATCCAAAACACGTGCTTTTTTTGCTAAAACTTTCAACTATTCAGTGTAACACAAGGTAAATAAGTATTCCATCAATGTGCAAATACTCCTACATGGAAGGTTAAAAATTTAGGCACTATAAAAGTGGTACAAAAAAATGACATGAGTCTGGCAGGACAGAGCACCACATAAAGACTACCTGCAGTGTCTTTTCAGGAGTCACCTTTTCCACCAAGGTAACAATTGTATTAAATTAAAAGATCATTGATTCAGATCCTTGGAGACACTTCTTGGCTACAAGCTCAGACAGGCTCTGGTCCACTAAAATATCAAACATGAGCATCAAAACTTGAAAAACATTAGGTCAAAACTGATCTCACTAACACATCTTTGTTATGTTCATTTCATTCCCTGACTCACTGGTCCTCAGATGCGAATACCACAACATATGCCAGCAGGTATCAGAAGCAGCATACAGCGCCATAGGAGCAAGCAGATGTGCAGAAGCAGATGTTGTTTAGATGAAGCGAGCGGGCCTATAGCTTTTTATTCTTTGATCGTTGAAATTTTGTGCTTGCAAGTTGAGCATGGATGGATGACTGAACAGGACTACAGGGCACAGGCAGCCCAAAATGTCAGGGGCCCCTGGGGTTCAACTGCAAAATCTCACTCAAATTAACGACTCAAAAAGACCACAAAGAACTACATAAACAGGCAACACTACCATAAAGAGACACAGTATAACTCCAGAGGAACTACAAAGATATAAAATTACCACAAACACATGCAAAGGCACAACAAAAACAGCCAAATCAACCACAAAGAGACACAATATAACTACAAAAAAATAGCAAAATAACCACAAAAAAACACATACACAAAATGATCACAAACACATGCAAAGGAATTACAAAAACTGCCAACTCAACCACAAAGAGATACAATATGACCACAAAGAGATGCAAAGGAAGTGCAGACACACAAAATATCTACTAAAGTAGATAAAACAACCACAGACACACAACGCAACCACAAATAGATGCAAAGAAACCACAAAAAAACACAATATAACAACAAAGAGATACAAAAACTTAAAAGGGAACAAAATAACTACAAAAGCAGGCATAACAACCACAAAAGACACAAAATGACCACAAACACATGATGCAAAGGAACTACAAAAACAATCAAATCAACCACAATATAACTACAAAAAGGTGTAAAATAACTACAAAAATGGGCAAAAAACCCAATATGACCACAATAAGATGCAAAGACATTAGATAAGACACAAAATAACTGCGAAAACAGGCAAAACAATCACAAAGAGACATAATATGACTACAAAGAGATGCAAACCCACTGCAAAGAGACACAATATGATCAAAAAGGACAAAATCACACAAAAAGATGCATATTGACACAAAACAACAACAAAAAAGGGGCAAAACCACCACAAATCTATCTTGCTCCTATGTAGGAGAGGTGGCGTGGCATTTTGGGTATCGGTGCCCAGGACCCATTGTCTCATAATCTGTCCATGGATCTGAGGCACACAGGATATAGAAGCTGTGACCTGGGACTGTAAGGTCAGGCTATGTCAATGTCAAACTAATCGAATTCTCTGCACAACAGCATCCCTGCTGCAGTCTGTTTCCTTGTGGAAACGAGCTTCGATTTTCTTTACCCTGCTAATAACTTCCAACACGTGAATCACTGAGAGGCACCTCAGCCGCCCCTGTGGGTTCTTTGACGACAGCCGTTGCTGCTATTGTTCTGAATTTTCATCATGCTATTTCCATACTTTCTCTCCGTCTTTGATCTGAATTGCAGTCACTTTGAAGCCCCCGCTGCCAGAGTGTGAATAAATAAATCATACGAGCTACATGGCGAGCGTACACAAATTAGTATGCTGCAACATGTGCGGTTCTATTTCGGTTCAGCTTCCCTGTAAATGTATACTTTCCATATTTAATGTCAGACTCGGCTCCACAGTGGGTAACCTCAGAACCTGTGGGAAAGGTGCTGTAGCTGCTGGAATTTCCTTTTCCATTAGTCACAGTTTAATAAACACACGGACTTAATGCTTCACATTCCAGACGCACACTGAATCCCTCACTCAGTCATCCGTTCACAGAGAATCTAGGACAGTAAAGTTCAGCCTCCTCCATCTAACAGTCACTGCAGGTGGAATCATCTTTGTACAGCTTCAGAATTAAGAGGCCGTGCATGTTTTTGAGTTAGACATTTGTGGTTTTGGACGACTTCTGCTGCAGCCCTGTGGTTTCAGACGTGAAGAAGACTGTGTCGTCTGGGCTGTGAACCGTTGAGCTAAACTTAGTCGTGACTTCAGTCTGCCTCCCCTGAAGTTTCATTCTCAGGATGCCACAGGAAGGCAGAGCCAGGGAGGGGACGCAATGTGGCAAGACAGAGTTTTCTGTTTTTCCAAACATGGATGGTAATTCGTAAGATGGATCAACACAAACATACCACTGAAAGCCCTTTTAACATCCCAGAGATCAGCAAATCCAGATTGAAAAATGTAAAAGAAAAGCTTTTAAAGGAGCAGTGTGTGTGATTTAAACTGTTAAAAACACGGAATAAAGCAGTTTCACATTATAAGTCAGTGTTTCTCCAATGCTGTTCTGCTTGTAGCAGAGTGGCTGATAACTACAGCCGGTGGCCAACGCAAAAACAACCCTATCAAGAGCCTGTGTTTGGTTTGTCCACACTGGGCTACTGTAGAAACATGGCGGACTCTGTGGACAAAGACCCGCTCATTATGTAGATATAAATGGCTCATTCTAAGTTAACAAAAACACAGCAATTCTTATTTTCAGGTGATTCTACACTAAAGAAAACATACTAACTATACTACATTCCCTTTCTGCCAATATATTTCCCGAGATCCTACACACTAAACCTTTAATAAGTCAAAATAAGTACAAGTGTGGGTTTAAATGCAAATATCCACCAAAGAGTTCATTTCCTGCCTTGTTTCAGCCCAGTGCTCTCTCACTCAATCACTTAATTAGTCTTTAACAAACTCATTGATTAAGCTTGAACCCTCTGACCTTGGCTTCAGCAGCACACCAACAAAAACAAACAAACCAGAATAATGCTGCATTTGACTGCCAAAAAATTATAACTTAAAAAGAAATCCAACAAAATCTGCACAGACATTTCACCAGCACAAGTCAAATGTAAAACACCACTGAATATTTCAATTGCACAAGTTTCACTGCAAAAATATAATTATAAAAATAACAGTTAGGTGATTTTTAACTATCATCATGTGTACTTTTGTATGGATACTGTACTTACTGTACCTTATAAGTTAATGATATCTATTTATTTAAATGTACATAAATAGTCTTTTAATTCAGTTATTTTAAGACACTTTTAGGTTGTTATTGAGTGTGTTTAAGACATTTTTATGTACTGCTGATGTGCTGAAAACAGTGCAGTGTAACTATAGAAATTCTGAGACAAATTATCATTTTTTGTACTTCACTAACACACCTGAAGACGAGATTTGAGTGACTTTGCATCAAGACGACGTGATGTTTTGAAGCAGCAGCTGTACTGAGCAGTTCAAAAACAACGATGATGCAATCAGAGGCCAATTTTTAAAGCAACAAGGAGGTGGAGGCAGCAGGAGGGGGTCCACTGAAACAAGTGGCGCACAGACAAAAGAGCATGCTGCAGTGTGTGTGTGTGTGTGTGTGTGTGTGTGTGTGTGTGTGTGTGTGTGTGTGTGTGTCTGTGCCCACATGGCTAGCAGCATGACTGGATGCAAACAATCCCTCACCATGGTGACCCAGCTCTGGCTTTGTCCGAGGCCTTACACAGATGACTGGATTGATTGGAGGGCACGGTATGGGAAAGTAGACCAAACAATCACTAACAATTAAGAAGCAGCCCGTGCTTTCCTGTCACTTCCTCTTTGTTTCCTCTGAATGTGGGCTGCGAGAAAACGTAGAGGTGTGTACTGCAGCAAAGTTTTCTAGTACTCAGGATTAAAGAGGGGTGTTACTGGAACGTCTCAGAGTTGGTCTGCTGGTGGAAAGAAACAACGAACTCCAGTTTAACACTGGAGTCTATGTACAGTTTAGTCAAAACGAATCACTGGTTGAACAATTACTTTAGTTGAATAAACATGCATCTTATTTATTACATACAACTCTTACAGAAGTTTTTCCTTACTGTAGAATAGGAAAAAAAGATATACTGTGGGGATTTGCGTGATTTGTCGATTAAACTATCATTACTAGATGGCACAAGAAATAGTCGTCACTAAATATTCAGAATTATTATTTTATGCATTTGCATACACTTAATTAAATTCCAATGTAATCATTAGGTGCGTTTTCTAAAGTTTTGTTTGTAAGTTGTAACTTTAATTTAATGTCATGCTTTGTGGGATAGTGCAATATTCATAATGCATAGTGTAAAGTGACACACATTTTAGCAGGATGTAAAATACCATTTGGTTATTTAAAAATATGATTATGATTATAAATGGCTCTTATAATACAAAATAAGTATTTATTTTGTTATTTTTTAAGTATATATTTATTATAAATAGTATTTATTTTAAGATTTTTTTTCTGACAGTATTTAACCTTATAGGCTAAACTCAATCTCAGTCTCATCTACAGAGGAACATAAATATCAGTCCATCCAGTAGTTCAGATACTTCAGTCTGGATCAAAGTGGTGGATGAGCCACACTGAAATACCTGCTGACTTGAGCTTTTTTGTGGCATGGCTCCATGGATGGCAAATATAAAAAGCTAATTAGATTAGGATTTGACCCGCGTCCTCAGACACTTCTTGATGGAGTGTGGCGGGGGGCTCAGTGGCCCTCAAAGTAATATGCTCATGACTTTGTGATTCTGAGTTGGCACACAGCCTGACATATTATACAGCAGCATCTCTCCTTTGTCTCCTCACTGCTCCCACTACACAGCCTGCTATTGCAACTCCATCCTAAAAATCTGATAAAACTATTAAATTGATTCAAATGTTAAACTGGACCAGAATAGTCACCTTTCAGCAACACCTTTTTCTTTTACAATATTCAACCTCTGCTTCAATCTCTCCATGAGTGCACTGATAGATGCAGCTGTGTGCCGCCCAATGGAGACGTCTTTTAGAGATTACTTCCACATCAACTTTGTCAGCCGAGGAGAGCGAGGTGGCTGTGGGTTAGACAAAGGCTGGAATAGGCTGAGGGAATAATCACACTGAACAGTTTTCCATTCTGTCACTGAGCTATTCTGTGAGATGCAATTTAAGATGTTTCAGAGAACAAACAAGCAGTGAAGTTTTACATGGATGCAGCACACAAAATTACTGAAAACAACAAAACTAGAAGTGAGCAGGTATCGTTCACAACATCCACAACCCTGTGGACATAAGTTTTTAAATTGCACTGTAAAATCTGATAATGTTAATGTTACTTGAAATAATCTTGGAAACCAATTTCCTTGAGAAAATAAAGTACATATAACTATTAATCCGAATTTATTTTTACTCCATATCTAATCGCTAGGTTTACTCAAAATTTAGCCGGATTTATGTAATTTTAAGAAGTTGTTGCAACTTAAAAATGACAAGTGAAATCCCCTTGATCTTTCTAACTTCATTAAGTCACATTAGTCTGACTAAACTTAATGAACATGTTTAAGAAAATATAAATATGACTATGACTAGTTTGCAACCAGCAAAATACAGTAATGTAGTACAGAAGGTTTACTTCTGGTTTACTGAAGTTGCTGAAACTTAGAAATAACTTATAGTTATATTGACAATCGGTTTTCTCGATTTTTTTTAAAGTAAACTTAAATCAACTTTTAATTTTACAGTGTACCAAAAAACATTAAAAAAAGGGGGTTCAAAATCTCAGCATTACATTGTTTATATTATGACACGTGCTGGGAACGACCGCCACACTGAGATGACAGAACTGCCACCTGCAGTCTCAAAAGTTAAAACTAATCAGCTTGGAGGAGACAATAAGCCTTTAACCCTGTAAGTCTCTGAGCTTAGCGGACATGGAGGTGGTGGGAGGGGGAGTCTCCACTGGATTTACTCTGTAAAGTCTGTCAAATTAGAGTTTTCTGCTCCTCAAGCACATGTCTGCTGTTGAGGCAAATATCAAGTACATGGAAAGACGTGTTTACTGGTTAGATAGCTATGCACTGTGAAATCTGTCATTTGGATTATAAATATGACTGAGGAGGGGGGCTTAAGGGACACAGATGAACGGGATGCTTAGAGAAGTCCCTGCATTTGGAATTTGGCACGTTTATTTATTTACTTTATAAAAGGTAGAACTTGCTTTGGCCAATTCAAGATGAAAATATTGCAATATGTAGTTACTTTTTGCAGTTTTTTCTTAATTTGTCAACTAGAAAACAAGAAAAAATAAATAGGCAACTCAATTAATCATTCAATCATTTTGGATAAACAAGCAGTTTGAAAGCACCTTGGATTTTAAAAGTAATACGTATCTTTTCTTTAGTGTATAATTGCCTGAAAATAAGAATTGTTGTGTTTTTGTTGCCATTTAAATCTTCATCCAAAGTCCACCATGTTGCACCACCATGTTTCTACAGTAGCCCAGAACGGACATACCAAACACCAGCTCTGGATGGCAAAGAGCCAAACAGCGCTGTGAAAACACTGATATTACATATATAACTGCATTACTCAGTATTTTCGACAGTTTTAATCACCAGGTCTTTTTGTTTTGGAAAGGAAGGACGTGCAGATTCGGCTCCCATTTAAAACCCTTCTGAAAAATGAACTCTGACGCATTTCTCAACAGAAGTTTTACCTGAAAGCATTTTGTAATCCTCATCACTAAATGTCAAAATATCCCCCTAAATCTTGCTTTAAGTAACCTGGTTCATATTCTTTGCCTGTCACTAGTGAACTGACTCATTGACGTCTCCTTTGGATCTCAACTTGTCAAATTCTGATGCTTGGTCAGTGGCCTATTGCATATGATACAGATGCATTGAGCAACTTCTGTAGTATAAAGAGTGAGAAAGTCCACATAACTCTGGACTTTCACCTGCGAGCCTGCTGTTTGTGTCCTGTGTGAAACCAAAAGTCAATTGAGTCATTTTAGTAACAATACAGTGTGCTAGTATCTGTTAATATGCTGGTGACTTATGTCATGTGACGTATGTGATGTGCGTCACGTGATTTAACATCTTTCTTTTTTAAGCCAAAACATTTTTTTTCTAAACCTAACAATGTCCTTTTCTTGACTAAACATAAAGAAGTAAACCTAAAAGCAAAGTGTTTTACCTGCGATCAAAGTTCATTTTGAAAAAAGGCATGTTATTAAAGAGCAGAAACTATACAGTCCCTCTGAAAACGAAGTTTATTTTATTTTGAAAAGACGCAATGCATGTAACAAGAGTGAACTGACAAGCTTTCCCTGTGTGCCCAAAGCTGACACAGGAGGTGTACCTAGTGCGTCATATTTTGATGCAGAGGGACACTGAGCAAGCGTGTGTATTTTAGCCCTCAACTGTCAAAGCATTTCATGTCATTTCATTTGACAAGAAAAGGTTTCTGAACAGCTATTGGTGACAACTTTCAAGTTATTCCTCATCTATAAAAAAGGAAGGCATGTTGAAATATGCTTCTTTAAAATGTAAATAAAAGGAAAACTGTAGGTCAGAGGAAAAACAGTTTGAGAAGGATAATTTCTGTTTTGCAAATGTGGGCCAAGAAACATAACAATAAAATACCAAAATACCTTTAGTGTAATTGTCTTGTGCCGGCGTGAATAACTGTTTTGTCATTGTTTTGGAATTGCTGAGTATTCCTACCACAAACAGTGACTTTTGTCCTTGCTTCTATCACACGTGTGCCTCAAGGACTTCATCTCTCCTACTGTCGCCGTATGACTCAGTTGAAGGAACTCTGATTAAAGCCACTGCTGAGTGAGCGCTTATTGCCCAACTCTATTAAGATCATTCATCATTGCAGGGCTCAGCAGATCCGCTCACACACTGACCACTCACTCACTTCCTGCTGGCTCATAGATCAGGTATGTTACCGAGAGGATAACTCCATTTAAGGATGCATTGTGGTGTGCAATAAAAGTAAGTTATAAAACTGACTGCCACATTAGAGAAGCATTTGAAAAGGGAGGACACGGAGAAAATAAATCTGACCCTCTTGCGAAATAAAGTTATGCAACCACAGCTGAGCAGTGTGTGTTAGTTCTTGTGTGTTTTCCTGTCCTCTGGATGAATAACAATAAAAAACAAAATGGTTTGATTTCTTTGAGAAACACGGGAGGAAATAGATAATGAGCAACTTGGCAATAAATGTCCTGAAAACTGCAGAAAAATAGCGAGCGTTGACAGGAGAACATTTAAAGATTTTAGGGATGCACAATAATATCGGCACATCATCGGTATTAACAGATATTTAAAATGAAATATCGGAATGAGCCAACACACTGATTTCTGCTGATATGACAAACTGATTTTTCTTTTCTTTTTTTTTATTGACAAAGTAAACATACACAAAACATCAACCCTACCTTAAACTTGTTTCTTATTTTAAACAATTAATGAATATTGCATACATTGAAAAGCATTGTATTTCATGCCTGTGTCTGCTGGTGGGCCATCATGATAAGAGCTTGCGTAATATGATTGTAATTCCATTACAGAAGAGACTTTGTGATCTCTTATATGGGATTGGGAAAAAAGTGGATATCATCGCGATATCATCTATCAGCCAAATGAGTTGTTATAGGCTATGTCGGCATATCAAATATCGGCAAAATTTAGGGAAAATGTCCTGAAAGTAAATGTAGAATTACATTAAACTTTTTTTAAACACTTTCTTGAGATCATTTTCTTGTTTTGTTTTTGGGCCATTTCTTGATAAGGCTCTTGTCATCCTATTATATTATTTTTTATGAGAAATCAAGCCAGTTTGCAAAAAAGTCCAATATCATGCATCGCTATTAGATATTATCCAAAGAAATTGGGAAAATGTCCAGAAACTTTATGTAGAATTTTCTTAATCACATATAATTAAACTTTTAAAGAAAAAGAAATATTTATCATTTAATACTTTCCTTTTTTAGTATTGTTTTTGTCAACTTTTTTGTTGCATATTTTCATTTTTTTATTTATGTAGAATTCTCTTAATTAGGCCTATATATAATTAAAACTATGTTACAGAAATAGAAATAATTTAAGCATTTAAAGCATTTCTTGTTTTAGCACTTTCTTTAGGTCATTGTTTTGTTTGTTTGCTTGTTTGTTTGTTTTTACTTTTTGTTGCGTAATTTCCATTTTCTTGTAACTTTTTTACTAATATATTTGTCATTTCGGGCCAAATTCTTGTTAAATTGCTCATCGCCCTCCTCCGGTGTGTTTTTAAAAGAAATCAAGCCAATTTACTGCGGTTTCAAAGGGTTAACAACCAACAAGCTTGTTTTACTGGCAGCAGATATTAAATGTTGGCTTGACTGACGCATTGAAGTCACAGCAGAGACATTGACAGCATTCAGCCCAACAACATACCTGTTTTCTGCAGCAGATCAGTGAGTGTCTGAGCATTTGAAACTCTCCTGTTGTGCTGTAGCCTCAGTGTTTCTCTCCGGGATTAAATCCGGTACTTTCCTTTGCATGTTTTGCGGGCTACATGCGGGAGATCCGGTTTATTCCGCGGCGTGTGCTCCTCCTCGCCTCTGCAACCCGTGTGGATGTAAACATGCGTCCGTCCGGTTACTGGACATCCGACATGAGGCTCTGGGCATCTGCCTGTGAGCCTGTTAGCTGCTGCTGCTCTGCCCCACCAGCACTGAGGGAGACCACTGAGCTTGTTGTTAATTGCGTCGGAACTGAACTGGGACACCGCAAGGCATGATGGACCGGTTAAAGCTGCAACGCACTGGCGACGCAAATGGACCCCGAGATCCACTCAGCTGTGATGCAGTCACGATGGAGCTGGAGGGGTTTGATCCAAGGAGGAAATGCATCAGGACAGTTATATATATGTGTGTGTGTGTGTGTGTGTGTGTGTGTGTGTGTGTGTGTGTGTGTGTGTGTGTGTGTGTGTGTGTGTGTGTGTGTGTGTGTGTGTGTGTGTGTGTGTGTGTGTGTGTGTGTGTTGAGATAAAAAGCAGTGTTTCAGGGTCACATTGTTTTCAGAAAAATCAATAATTAAAGAGTTTTCACATCTGTAGTTCTCTAGTTCTGTCTCTACTCATCTTTGTATTGTGTTTTTGTTTGTTTTTGTACAGTTTATGTTAATATAGTATGGAAGCATAACACATTCACTTGATGGAAAAAAAAACGTTTTTATGAGCTACTGAGATAAACTCAGAATTATGAGAAAAGTTTTAAATCTATTCTGTTTTTTTCTGAATAAACGAGGTTATCATTTTAGAATGATCAGAAAGTTTTTTTTGGGTAGAAAATAAATTCTGTTTAAATTAATTAAAGAGAATGTCTTAGAAAATGAGAAGTATTTTAATGAAAAACGTGTTTTGTTTTTATGAATGAATGAATATTTTTTAGATTTTAGAATAATAAGAAAAGTTTTAACAGAGAAAAACATGAACTGTACTAAATTAACAAGATTCTCTCAGAAGGATAAGATATTCAAAAACTAATAATAATGAAAAAAAGTTCCTTTTTATGCATTAACAATATTATTATATCAGAATTATGAGGAAAAAAATCCATGGGGGAAAATGTTCTGTTTTTATGAAATAAAGAGATTATCTCAGACTTATGTTAAGAATTAAGTTTTAACGGGGGAAAAATTTGTGGTATGAATTAACAAGATCAGTATCTCAGAATAATCAACAAAAATCAAATTTTTTGTTTTGTTTTTAAGAATAAAAATTATCATCCTGAGAATTATGAGAAAAGTGTTTATGAGGAAAAATCTTTTCTGTTTTTAGAGAGGACGGTTGGCTTTGGTGGAGGGCTGCGCTCTCCAGGTGCCCTTCAAGAGTCACATGTGTTAATGTGACATGAATGGAAGAAGTCATATCTGAATGGAGAGCCAGGTCAAGTATTTCACACTGTGAACTGACATGTTCAAATTCAAATCAGCTTTACTGGCATGAATGTTTGTCACATTGTTACCAAAGCAAAATAACAAATTTATTAGCCACACAGTATACCCTGAATACAGCCTTTTTGGTTTTCAAAACTTCCTACTTCCCAACAGGCCCTGGAGGATATAACTTACAGAGCTGTGTCACATGGGAAAGACAATGTGGAACTGGGGGTTAAACACATGGACAAGCTCTGTATTTATAGTAGTGGCGGCAGTTTTGAACATTGAGTGACAGCATGGGAATGTATGCTTGTTACATGCATTGTGTCTTTTCAAAAAAACCTTCTGGGTTTTTTTTACAATAAATGTGCAGTTTATGGTGATTAAATGCTTAAAGTCATTTTCAAAATAAACTTACACCATAGGTAAAACACAAATCATGGTCTATCTTAAAATAAGTAACATAATGTAAAAGTAATGTAATGTGGCATAGCTCATTAGTGTAGCGAGCTACACATACTAGAATACTATAATGTTTTTTCAATAATTCAGTTAAGTTTTGGTTTCACACTAGACCCAAACAGCAGGCTTCCAGGTGAAAGTCCTGAGTTGGTTTGACCCATCCACCTTCCCTGCTGCCCACCTTACACAGACTTTTTCACTGTTTTGGGTGCCTCTGCGTGGGTGTCTGCTGCTGAGTAAAGCATTGGTATGTGTGGGGTTGGAAGAGAGACCAGGCTGCAGAGGGGCTGAAAAACACTGACTTTTCAATGTGAAACTGCTTTATTCAGTGTTTTTCCCGAACAATCAACACTGAGGGATTTCTAACTAAGTTTACACTTGGCACATGGGCGAAGTTTCAGCTGGTTGAAGTTTGCAATCCTATATAGCTCGAAATCCTACACACTACTTCTTCAATTAATGAAACAGTTTTAATTTAGATTGATTTAATGCCAAATAAATGTGTAATTCAAGTAAAATGTTTATATTCCTCTTCCTGACATATATTTCATGTCCTGTTGCTTCAACTCTCGCTGCTCATTTTGCAGCACAGACTTATACATCAATATGCTTCAAATTCGATGATCATTTTATCAGAGCAGCAGCATGTTTCATTTGACAAATGTGTTTCACTTGAAGAAAATCCTGAAATGTGTGTGTGTTTGTCCTTATTTAAATTCCAGGCAACACTCATGTCTTCATGTCTCACAGCATTAATCATGACAGCCGCCTGTTGTGCTGATCAGGCAGAATCACACACGACCTTCAGCCCTTCGGTGTACTGCAAATTTCACTGCAGATATGACGCAGAACTGTTCAAACTGAAAAAGTAGCAGTTCCCTCTGACAACATTTGTACGCAATTGCTGCTGCATCCTAATCTTAATCTGTTCTTTGACGCTCAATTAAGCCGTCTCTCTCAAACACATTTTGTTGGCGAATGTCTTTACACGAGTCATAAATTTGATAAAACCCACAATATGGTTCCGCTTCACGCCAGCTTTAATTTTAATAGCACTCATTCGCTCTGGTGTTGTAGGTCTCTATATCAGTTTAGAGCTAAAATTAATCCTCAACATATGGTTCAGCTGCAGTGACAATCAAGCCGTGTGTGATTGATGTTGTCTTGCGGGCGGTGGTGACGACGTTTGACAGATGCTTTCAGGATTTAAAGCCCCATCTTTAAACTTCATGCTATAGTCAGCCTTCTGCTTATATACTGTCGAGGTCATAATTTAAAAGCAAAGGTTGGTTGTTATTCATGCTGGTGGACACCCATCTTAGTGTCGTGATGTTTGAAAAAAGTGCTTTTGTTGTGTAGATACAGCATTTGATTTTAAAATTTGGCCCAAAACACCCTATTTCAGTCTGGAGGCCAACTCATTAAAGTCCCTTCACAGGTGGCGTCCTTTTACCTGATTAGACCTTCCTAAGATTGCAAAAATCCACCAAGCATCAAACCTGAGCAGCAGGTCTAATCAGCCAGAGCAAGTGAAAACACTTCTGTGTACAGTTGTGCCAGCTCTTCCAAAGTTTAAACTTGAAGTTGTAACATTAAGAGGATAAAGTGAAGATTCATGCATTACTGAATACAAACAGGTTACACCACACAAAATACTTTTTACATATGTAGTGTATGTAGTACACAATAGTGTTTTTTCTCTCATACCTAAATGACAGAATAGGTTTCCACAGTTCCAAAAAAACATAAGACAAGATAAGTTATTTGTCCCACAATAGTTAAATTTGCATTGTTACAGCAGCAAGGCGTGTACAAAATAAGCAAGCAAAAAGGGCAATATAAATAGTAAAAAACAAGTTGCCAAACTCAACATTACTGTTTTAACGGTCACAGTTTCAAACATGTCCTTAATGTCAAGACGGTCACATTTCCGCTCCAAAATTACGTGGTTCGGTTTAGGAAAACATCATGGTTCCTTTTGTCACCAACGTAACATGACCTATGTCACCTGACACACATCACATACGACACCTCACATTTGTCATTAGTGAGGCATTGTCATTTTAAAAAGTCAACCTTGACTTTGGTACAAAAACGCACCAACTTTTTACAAACTGATTAATTCAAAGACGTTCTCACACACTCTGTCAGAACTTCAACCTATGACATTTTAGGTATTCTTGTGCGTCAGCTGTTTACGCTCCAGGACACCGTGTCAACAAACTACACATCCACGACCTCCCGCACGACCGACTGCGTTATCATCTGATGCGTCCGTGTGTGTTGCATGTAGACACGAAAGGTGGCTTTTGGCATCACACTCGTATGCCAAAAGCACTGACAGAGCGAAGCTATTTGACGAGTACAGGATGAGAACGGGTTTATTCACAGTCGGATTTTTTTTTTTTTTTTAGGTAAAGCTATACTTTTATTCCATACCTCTCTGAACGCTTTGTGAATGTATCTTGTATCTTTCTCTTGTTTTAATGGTGCAACTGGATTTAGTGAAACT
This sequence comes from Plectropomus leopardus, assembly GCF_026936395.1. NCBI lineage: Eukaryota > Metazoa > Chordata > Actinopteri > Perciformes > Serranidae > Plectropomus > Plectropomus leopardus. The sequence continues at coordinate 15,769,526 of NC_142197.1, read as the reverse complement.
CTACACAAACTTAACGGGTCTAGGATTATCTGGCGTAACCCGGTCCTGGACCTTTACAAATATGAGTTTATGGTAAATTTGGACATTAAACATTACACAAGACATATTAAGGGTGAATGAAACTGTGCTCCTTGTCTCTCTTCACCATCAACAGTATCTTCCATTGATAGCCACACCATTGTCCCCCCACTGACCTTCAGCCTTTCCATATGTCCATCAAGACAAGCAGTCTGCTTTTGACCAACCTTATCATGGTCAAAGCCTACTACAATAACTCTTTTGATCCTTTTTTCAAACTCTTAAACATGCCTTCCCTAAACGAGCTCGCTCTGCATCCGTCACAACAGAACCTCATAGTGCTAATCAGTCACGAGTCAAGCAAGCGCTTTTACCGTACGAATTTCAAAAAGGACTCTGCACTTGCTGCCTGCCTTTTCTCGGCCCTCATCCTTCTTGACTTGTCTGCTGCGTTTGGCACAGTCAGCAGCCACCAGTTACTCCTTGGCACCAATGCAGACTATGAGATCTGAGAATTTAACTGCATATGCTGTCTTTCTACCTCGCTGACTGCATCGATCAGGTTTTACCACTGGAATCCCTCTCAAGTGCGTCCAGTCCTTGGCTCCCTCCACTTGCTTTCCAAGAAGTGAAGTGATGTTCCCTCCTATGTTTTATGTCTCAGGCTGACAGATTTTACTTGTAGACTACTTGACATTTGCATCACCCTGAAGACCCACGAGACATCTGACAGTAAAGGGAGAGGAACCTGGTACATCAAATTAAATTATGGTCTACCCAAAGACTCAAGGACTTCTGGAAGTCTTACTTTTCTTCTCTATAACAATAAGTTAATAAAGACTTTCAAAGCTGGATAAAGAACCAGGATTTTGCAGTTGCACTGGAAGGTTTGCAGTTTTGTGTTCATTTAAGCATGTACCAATTTTACAGTATCTGCCACCGAATGTTCAGTCTTTGCACCTTTGCAAAAGTGCCATATCTGCTTAAAAAAACAAAAATTAGATTACTATTCAAAAAGGACAAACCCATGGGGCTGAGGCTGCTGCAGCGGCCCGGGTTTAAGTCTGGCCTGTGGCCCTTTGCTGCATGTCATTACCCCTTCTCCTTCCCATCTTTCCTGTCAATCTCATACTATCCTACCAATCAGGGCCGGCTCTACCCAATTTGGTGCCCTAGGCGCCCTAACCCTAACCCGCACCTCCGCAACCAGTAACGACACATCACGTGCTCACACATAATTTAGGAACATGTCACTGTTTATTTATTTGTAATATTAATATATTTATTTTTTTCTAGACAGAAAACACTAAGTGAGGGCGCCAGTGGGCATAGAAAAATATTATTTTATTATTATTTTCCCTCGAGGCCAAGGAGGACTAGTGGTGTGGCGGCGCCCCTCCAGCAGATGGCGCCCTAGGCGACCGCCTATATCGCCTATGCCAAGAGCAGGCCCTGCTACCAATAAAGAAAATTTAAAAAAAAGAACAAACCCCTGTGACTTGCATAAACTCAGCATCCACTAAGCAGTATTGATAACTCTATTGTTGATGTGGAGAACTTATTTGGAAAGTCTCTATAACACCTTGTTTCCACACAGTTTCGTTTTGTGTCCGTCCATATTTCTGTATAATATAGTGTTCAGGGTTCAGTCCCTAGCATCCATGCATCCTTTTACAGATACAAAACACAGAAAAACATTGTTTGGCCCTACATTTTTTTTTTTAAGATAAGCGATCAGAAAAAAAGGAGCTTCAGTTCAGGTGTCTGTATTTGCAAACTTGTGACTGCTATCTATAACCTTGAGATATTGTGCTTTGTCTGAGGAGTGTCTCCAACTGGCAATGCCTTTGTCCCACTTTCATAAGATCTTACTGTTCTGCCTCCCTGGACTCAATGATTGCTTTGTTTCTGCCAGTTGATGACTGAATATCAGGATGCCCTCCATCTGGCAAAGTTAGGTGTTTTTAATAAACTGTGACCAAACCCTCTGCTGCTCCACATGACAGGGATTTTAGTCAAACTCTGACAAAAAACAAAAGCAAGAAAATAACTGGGTTTTAGGGGGACATGGACTCCTTAAAAAGAAGGTGTTGGGCCAAAAAGGAAAGAGGCGCTTGCTTTGGGATGACTCCAAAGCTGCCAAAATAAATTTTAAAGCCAGAAGTCAAACTAAGCACATAACACACCCCCTTAACCACAAAACAAGTGAGCATGTGCTCCAGCAGACTGAGGCTTTTTAAAAACTGAGCTCAGCTGAAGGCGATGCTTCCTAACGAGCTGGAGATTTCCCACAGCTGAGCCCGTTAACAAGGAGCCTCTCTGAAAACTGAAATGTATTTATCCTCTAACCATATGTTTTTCAAGCAGTAACAGGATGATTTGTCATTTTGTGCTGCATTCACACAGCTTTCACAAGTATTCAAACCTTTGAACTCTGAGCTAATTGGTGTGATTTCTTTACAAAAAACACTGGAAAAGCCAATGAGCAACTTGGAAAGAAATGCAAAAACAAAAAAAGGTTATTTTATTTATTTATTTATTTTACAGAAACATACATTTTCTTTTCTTTTTCCTTTGCAGTGCTTTTTTTTTTTTTTTTTAATTGTTTTGTTTTATATTTGTTTTTTAGGTCATTTTCCTATACTTTTTTTTAAAAATCAATTTCTTGCTAAATTATGGGTCATTTCTTCCTAAACTGCTCACTTCCTTCTTCCCACGTTTTTGAAAGAAATCAAGCCAATTTAGTTTTTAAAGGATTAAAAGAGAACTGAGTTTGGTTCAATTGAAAAGGACTACATCTGAAACACCCCTTTTTTCCCACAGTTCATTACTGTGTCTTTAGGTACTTTTAACCGTCTGGTTCTGACTTAAAACATGCCGCAGACTGTGTCTGACTGTGACGTTACAGGGTGGTACTTCATTCCACACATTCTCTAAAGATCAGAGAGGTTAAAACACACGTAGTCCCAGGAAATTAGGAAAATACAGAGTTCTACAAAACTTCATTTTAGGTCTCAAATGTTCTTGAGAGATTATGTCAGTGGAAAGCAATTTGAGTGATGACACCCCTGACAATGGCGTCAGTGTAAAGGGAAAAAAAAGTGGCTTCTCTTTAGCCTGTTTTCTGCTGCTGCTCCTGTGAAAGAATCCTTTCTTTCTTTCTTTCTTTCTCACTATGAACTCTTCTAAACATGTTCAGTCGCTCTTTAACAACCCCAGCATAGTTCACTTCACTGCTCTCAACTCCAGCAGCAAACAAACCCATGCTCATGTTTCCTGGCACCTGTTACCATCAGCTATTTTGATGTTTTGGACATATTATCTCCATGTTGGTGTCATGTTACACTTTGGCACTTTGGAGTGGAAAGTGTATGTGCTGAATTTTAATCGATTAATCCCATGATGCTTTTGTCTTTCAGTCTGGTCACTTAATTAATTCCATTACAAGAGAACGAGGCTTGCCTTGTGAAATAAGAAAGCTGACCAGTTCTCAGAGCAACATAAGCTGTGCAGAGGCAAGCTGGCTATTGTTAAAAAGGATTTGGCTCTTTTTTTTCTCTCCTTTTGCCAAAACCAAGGCTGGAAAATTGAGGACTTTGTCACCAAAATAGTTCACAAAGCGGGTGAATTAGAGATTATGAGCGAAAAAGAAGGAAAGAGCAGAGTTTAGTTCCTCAAATAGAAAGGCTTAGGGTTTTAATCTGAGGGCTGAAGCACTTTGAAACATGTGGGATTGAGAGTTTAGAACAAAGTAACACTTGGGGGACAATTTTACAGATCAAAACTGAATGTTTTCAAGGATTTTCATGGAGGTGACTGATGAACAGTTGTGTTAATGCAACACTACTGCCCTCTGCAGGATATATTCAATAATAAACCTGTTCCCCTTTTTCATTGACCTAAAATCATAATCTTTAAAGGAACCTTAATTACACCTGAAAAGTAGATCACTTAAATTATTGATGCCCTTTGTTAATAACATTGCATTTTCTGCTTTTATACACGCACTTGGATCATATAAAATGCACTTTTAGATGTAAAAGGTGTTTCCACTCAACACAAAGCTAGAAAACAGAGAGAAAATCATATCAGCACTCAGATTTCCAATTTTCCATTACGTCTTGTTACATTATGTCCAGTTATGTTGTGTGTAGTGACTGGAGCTCGGGGAGATTCACAGAGAATCACTGATACAAAGCTGTAATTGCCTGCTTCATTAATTTTATTTAGAAAATTCAACCACCGAAATCAAGCAAGGCCTTTGTAGATTTCCCAGTTGGGTTCAGCTTCATTAGACAAAGTGGATCTCTGGGGGAATTTGACAATTTTAAATAAAACGTGTCTGAGCAGGACCACCGTCACAGGACGAGATTCCCACATGAGCTTTATGTATATTACACACAATTTCCAATTTGAGTCCACTGTATTATTTTTTCTGTGTCTCCCCTTTGGAAAGAGTGATGTTGATTGTCACCCAGCCTCCCCACTCCTCCCCCCTCCAGCTGTACCGCAGTGCAGCTCATCCTGCCAGGTTCCCGCAAGGTTAACGCTGCTTCAGGGCCTCAAAGTCACTGAGAGGCCTAACGGGTAAACGTACAAACCAAATATTGGAGGTTTTAGTCTAATCCACTGGCACAGACCTCGTCTCCCTCACTTGATTGTTTAATTTGGTTTTTATCTTGTCCATACATGCCTTGCCTCTACCTCTTAGCACTTCAGGTGCAATTCTGACACGGACAAAACTATGAAACTAATTATGCATATGGCCTGTGTTGATTTCTATCTGCCTGCAAAAGGACAAACTGATTGAAAAAGTTCAAGAGAATTTTGTTAGGGCTACATGTCCCTCCAAACAGAGATTTTGTTATTTTGTGTTGTGAGAAATCATCTTCCAAGATGGCTGCACAAGTAACGAAAGAAACCGTTAACATTAACATAATAATCATATTATTTTAGTTTAACGTTATTTCAACGTATTATGGCTCTTAAGTTAGTATGCTGATGCCAGTAGCTAATTAACTAGCTACACAGATATTGCTAATTTGTGCACGTCAGTCCAACATTATGACGTATTTCATATTTGCCCCCTTTGATTGCTGTAGAAACTTAACTAAAGTCCAGCAGCAAAGTTGCTGCACTTGTTACAGCTCGTGTAATATCAGTGCAAATTGACGGAGTCCGCGCACAGGTTGCTAACATTAGCCTACAGAGAGCAACGCTATTGGCCTGGTAATGAAAACGCATTCTTTTGTGTTCGATGGCTTATTTGATCAATTGATTGCATGAAACATACTAAGTTGTGAACAAATCCCAAGTGTCCATGCTTCTCTATCTTTATAAGATAAATGGCGAACGTCATTTTGATAATAATTTTGCCGTAGTCCTGTCTGATTACGTGAACGCCATAGACGATTACTGATGACATATCAGGGCTTCAAGGGGTTGCTCCATCCAAAGGGGCTCTAGAAAACGACGGCTATGGGTAAAAATAAGAAATGGTGTTGGGCGTTAATCAAGTTTTTTAAAGTAAAAGGTCAGAAATGATCTTTGTAGTTATGTATTGATCTCCAGCTCTGAGCTGCTTTTTGATAAATGAGTCAACCATTTCTAACACAGAAATCTCATTTACTGTACCGAGCATGAGGGAATATTTACTGTATATTATTAGACTAAACAGTCGTTTGTTATCATGTAGGCCAAACACCTTCGCAGCGACCAACCTTTTCTCCGTACACATTAAAAAGTTAACAACATATTTTTTTTATCGCCCACATGGGTGGAAATTTATCTTCAGCTCACAAAACACAAGAAACATACAAAGCAGACGAGTAGTTAGTAAAACAAACACAAACAAGGAATAGTGCACATTAGAAATAATTCATGTCACTGTCTTTGGCTTTAATCTCATTAGTCACTTTGTTAAGTTAAAAATAAAGATGACACTTTGAATGAGGAACTTCTTAAATACGTACTTAGTTGTCCCTATTATAGGGCTTTTAGGGTTTGCTAAGTATTTTGCTTTTTGCTTGCCATTCGCACAAGTTCAGTGCTGATTTACCGACCCTCAACAATTCTTTCTTTTAACTGCTGAATTCTGTTTTTCAGGGAATTTATTTCACAAAACACAATGAACAACAAAATTCATTCAACACAATTTACTCGTTTGAGAAATCAACTCAACAGCAAGAAATCAGCTTGTTGCTGTTGTTTAAAAAAGGCATTTTTATATACATTTACCATATATAACAGTCCACTGATTTGTCAAAAATAATGCTGTTGATTTGATTTTCATCCTTCACAATTTCTTTAGCGGGAATATTTGAATATTTTAATCGTGCTTCTACTGTGTTACCCAAAGTGCTAAAATAAACAAAACACACAGAACAGTATTCTCAACTGTTGAGCTGCCGCTACAGTAAAAAACTACACAAACATAAAGAAGTACTCTGAAATTCATTCATAAGTTTGTTAGACAGATTTTGCATTTTTCAGGAAAAAAAAATTTTTT